>NC_060275.1:77121306-77355305 GCF_021613505.1 Equus quagga
GAAGTCCGGGCCGCTGAAGAGGAACATGCAAACTTAACCCCTGTGCCACCGGGCCGGCCCCGTGTCTGCCCATTTTTAAATCAGATTCTTTCTTTTTTTGCTATTGAGTTAATATGAGTTCCATATACATTTTGGATATTAACCCCTTATCAGATATGTGGTTTGCAAATATTTTCTCCCAATCTATAGGTTGCCTTTTCATTTTGTTAATTGTTTCCTTTGCTGTGTAGAAGCTTTTTAGTTTGCTGTAGTCTCACTTATTTATTTTTGCTTTTGTTGCCTGTGCTTTGAATGCCATATCCAAAGAATCATTGCCAGGACCGATGTCAAGGAACTTTTTTTCTATTATCAACTATTTAAGCTATGTCTATGACATAAAAAATACATTCAATGTTCCAAGAAGGAGCCCAAGTAATATCTTTTAAAAGGACTAGTTTCAGCGATCATAAACACTTAAAGAAAAAATTCATTTTCAAAATTTCATAAACCTTATGATTATACTGATTCCAAATTCAATCCAGATCCCCAATATGCTTTTATCATTGCAAAGCCCCGTAGCTCTGAGGCTACAAGCATCCATAACGTGAGAGTTATGTACTTTTTGATCAAGTATTTAAGTGATTGTGAGAGGTCCGAAAACTTTTTACACTTATTTTTTTTCTCGTTTCTTTTCTTATTCTCTTTCTTTGTCTCTCTCTCTTACATTTAAACCTCCTCAAGACTCCTTTCTATTCCTACTCAGCAAAATGGAGGTCAAAATCACACCAAAATGTCTGTTTTTCCCCCCATCCCCCTGCTTCACCATTTCACAGTAGGCTTTTTCCCTCCTGAGGATTTAAGGAGAAAATTCTGGCCTCAGACATTTAAGGGAAATCTGTGCTTTTCCTCTCCCCAAGTTAAAATACTTGCTATAAATAATTGGAGATTCAGGAGCCATTATGACAAATCTGGCTTTTAAATAATATCAACTAATGACCCACCTGATATGACTCTATGATGCCTCCAGGTTTGGTTTTTTTTTCACTTTAAGGCAGTCAAATCTTGTTTGAAAAGGGCTATGCATATTACTCAGACATTAACTCTCAATTTGGGATTTATTGGTGATTGATTAACAGTATCTTTAATGTGTTGATATCATGAGGGGATATATGTCAACATGCACACATGTGTAGGGATGTTTTTGTGTGTGTGTTTGCATATGTTGGTTCACACTGTCAGGAAATACACTAATTCAGAGCAACACTGGTTTAGGTCCAGGCAAATAAATTAACATTTATGTTTCTTCTAGAAATAACACATTCGCTTGCCAACATATGGTCTATAAATATGACCCTATTTTGTGTTCATGTAGTAAGCACTGTGAATCTGTGAGCAATTTTTTTTTTTAATTTCAATGTTTCTCATTGACCTACCCCATGGCATCCTATTTCACATGTGTGTGCTAGAGACTGAAAACACCAAATGACAAAGAGTAGGGATAGAGAAAGAAAGGAGGGACTTGAGAAAACTTGACAATCTATTAAAGTAAAATGGTAACATTTCAGTGTTTGACACAGAGCAAACAAACATAACCATCTCACTTTAATCAGCTTTCATTTGTAATTTCTAAGTCCCAATCAAAACTCACCTTTGGTGTCACAAAGTAGTGGAAGAGGCATGTATTGGTCTAGGTTCCCCCAGAAGTAAACCCTGAAACAAGGAGTACAAGTAATTCATTCATTTATTTATTTATTTTTAAAGAGAGACTCTTCTTTTTTTTTTAAAGATTGGCATGTGAGCTAACATCTGTTGCCAAGCTTTTTTTTTCCTTCTCTTCCCCAAAGCCCCCAGTACATAGTTGTATATTCTAGTTGTAGGTTCTTCTGCTTGTGCTATGTGGGACGCTGCCTCAGCGTGGCCCGATGGGCGGTGCCATGTCCGTGCCCAGGATCTGAACCGGCAAAACCCCGGGCCGCCGAAGCTGAGCATGTGAACTTAACTGCTGGGCCACGGGGCTGGCCCTCAAGTAATTCATTTAGAAAGTTCATGAAACATAAGTACGGAAGTGGGAGAAGTGAACAGGGAATAGAAGGACACAGACCGTGCATGATCCAGCCAGTAACCCCAGAAGGAGAGTGGAGCTGAATCCCACTGAAGGTGCCCTGCAAGACAGTGGGTGTGGAACACGCCTCAGAGTTATCCCACCCTTGAGATGAGGAAACTAGAATACTTCTCCACCATCTTGCCCACCCATCACTGGTTTATGGGGATCATTACCAACCCATCACTTCTGGTTTATTTATCCATGGGCCAAGCATGTAACTGTGGCCAGAAAGCCCCTAGGCAGAGACTTGCAGGTATTAAAAAACCCTCAGGCAGGGAGCTGCAGGTTTGTGGAGTAACAAGCTTAGAGAGGTGTGTGTTCTCAGGACATGGGCACCAACATACTTCCTTATAAGTGTCAGACACTGAGTTAATTTCTTCTGCATGTGTGTACCAGTGTTTTGAATCAAACCTTCTCTTTGTTCTGTGTGTCTGAAAAATTTCAACAAAAGTATTATTGTTTAGTATTGATACTTAAGCATTTGAATATGTAACATCAAAGATGATCTTAACAAGTATAAAGCAAATTCATTTAATTTATCACAAAATCAGATTTACAGTCATTTGTTTACTCAACGTTCTCTGTAGACCATTTGAAATTAAAAGCTTCTATAGGGTAAAATTTAAAGGCATTTTTCTACAAGATGGGCTTTAAAAATACTTTATCGTATCATAAACCTTCAAAACGAAATGATTAATCATCTTCTGAAATCTGTAGAAAATGTTGCTTAAATATCACTCTCAATTACCATTTCTAGAGCTAAATGCTAAGACAGTTGTTTGTCTACCAGCTGAAATGTGGTTTCACCAAATATAAGATGAAATAACCCTTGTGGTTAATTGGGCTTTCTCTTGATTTAGGAAGAAAAAGGCAAAGTTCTATTTATGACTAATTCAAGGATTTTAAGAACTTCTCCTAAATCGTTTCAGCAACAAGGCAAAAACAGAGGCCTGGAATGCCAAGGTTAGAGGGAATGTTAAAATTCTCAGCTACTCCCCAGGGCCTCATGGCCCTCTGTCACGTTTTGCAGTGTGGTCTTCTACCTAACGCTCCGATACCTAACCCTTACCAACCGCAAAGGAGCCCATTCCATTTTTGTTAAAAAGTTCTTCTTTATATAATCCCCAATCTCTTCACCAAGATTTACCGGTGGAATGGCACTTTACCCTGCTGTGAGCATCTCCTGGGCCATGCCTGTGCTTTTTGTCTGCGCCATTCTCCACAAGGGAATTGCCTTCTCTTTTCCACCAGCTTTCAAACCCCGTCTCTGGGACTTTCTCTCTTTGAAATCGTCTCTGACTATCCATCCCACAAGGATTTTTCCTCTTCTACTTTCTTATCATAACATTCATGATCTGTGTCATTCATTCATGCATTCATTTGCCCAATATTTATTGAGTATTTCCTTTGGGCCAAGCACCATTCTAGTTGCTGGAGAGATAGGAGGATGTAAGATAGTCAATTCCTGTGCTTATCGAAGTTCTGTCCTAGGAGGTGAGATCTACAATGAAGAACACAAAAATTTCAGATATGATAAGACCTATGAAGCAAATAGAACACAATAATGTGGTGTTTTTCACGGGCGTATGTCTCTTACCACCTATCCCCTCTTTTTATTGTAAACTCCCTGAAGCAAGTACTACCTCTTATTTATGTGTGTTTACCACAGTGACTCATAAGTATTTACTGATCCATCTTCTTAAGGATGTGATACTTTCCTAAATCATTAGTATTTTAATCATTTGAGATTTATGTGAAGTTGGATTAAGTTGATAATGTCATAATTACAGTTGATATTGCTTGGAAGGAAACATTTTATACTTGTGGAAACCTTAACAAAGGTCATAGTGTTGGTAGTTTCCCTTATAAATTGTTAACTCTGAAGCTATCATGGAAATGTATGAACTAGTTTCACTTTCACCTCTCTGACCCTTAACTTCCTTTCTTCCCCTAATCTCTGTTGACCCCTTTTACTCCAGCCTCATCAGACCCCCATCTCTCCTTTAGAAAAATCTGAAAGGTTAAGTTACCTACTTTTGTTTAATTACGTTCCCAACCCTGTGTTGATTTTTTTGAATAGTATAAGGAAGTATGAGATCCCAGTTAATGCATGCACTGTATAAAGTACCTAACAATGACGCACGATGACTCAAATTAAGATGAAAAAGATTCTGTTTATCAGCACAGAATTCTTCCCTTTGAATTATCATATGGCAGCTGACCCTGTCTAACCTAGTGAATTTAACCTTGTTTTTAAATGCTCTGGGTGTGTGTGTGTGTGTGTGTGTTTTACTGATTGGTAACTGTGCCAGCCCCTGAATTAATATTTGGCAACGTCAACATTCACTGTATAAAAGAAGAGCTTGGTTCAAAGGAGTTGGGCGTGAACTCTCCAAATATCAATTTACAGCTACAAAATAAGGAATAATTACAGCTACCTTAAAGGATTATTTTGAATATTTGAAGAGAAAATATAAAGAACCAAGTGGCTAGTGGGTGTTAAATAAATTAGTTTCCTTCTACCTTCTCTGATTTACCTAACTAAATTACTCATTCAACTAGTCACTCAAACTTTGGTTAAAAATTAGCTAAAGAGTAACAAGGCAGGTTTTTCAAAAACACCCTCCGTTCGCTAGGATTAATTTCATGCATGGATGGAATAGGCACTTGTCATTTCATCACAAGTAATTCTCCAAAAATTTTCTCATTAAAGACCTGAAGTGTTTATCATTGGAAATTAATCCCACTGAGTTGAGCTATTGTTATTTATTATACCTACTATTAAAATATAAATACTTGATATTACACCACTGTTGCATTAGCCATTCTCTGTAAGGGAGCTTCTTTGAGATTAATAAAAGGGTAAATCAGTAAGTCCTAAAGAGGGGTTAAAAGAAAATCTGCTAACATAACCACCACCCCCACATCAAACTTACTTTGTTTGGCTTCACAGTGTTGGCCAGACAGTATTTTTAAATTGTGAAGTAGCACCAACATTTAAAATGATAAGATATCTCATGTAATTCCAATTTTCTCTTTACAAATGAGAAAAGCTGGTCGTGTTGGGCTCTCATTCCTGATGGATGAACCACTCTTTCTTAAAGAGTGGCTTTTTATAGACGTCTGATTACCCCAATAAAATCTTCAAGTGCTACAGTGACCATTTGCCATGCTTTCAATGCAGCCTGAAAGAAAAAAAAGGCAGGGATGGGATAATACTGTTTTTGAAGTTTCTGCTCAAATGTATTTTTTGGAATGCCTATCATTTTCCATCAACATCTGAAGATTTCTGGATTTCTGTTAACCTTCAGTGATAACCACATTTGAAAGTATCCAGCAGACACAACTCCTACAACAAACTTTTTAAAGCTCTTAATGACAGTCACAAAATTCTTGTCTTCATTTTCTGCAAAATCATCCTGTTAAACTGTTCCTAGTTCTCAGCCTTAAAGGACACACAGAAAATGTTTCCTCCAGAGCCATAAATACTTTTGAGGCAGAGTCCTAATAATAGTGCTGTGATAATTTGTTATTTATTGCAAAATCCTAAAAATTGAACAAAAGGGAAACACTATCTCCTTTAGTAATGAGTGAACATTTCTCGAGTCGTTGACTGTGGGCTGAGCACTGTTCTAAGCATTTTACCTGCATCATGTAATCTAATTCTCCCAATCACCCAATTGCACCCATTTTACAATTGAGCAGACTGAGGCATAGGAAGGTAAAGCAATGTGTTGGATAAGGGGCCAAGTGGGGCTTCACACCTTGCCACTCTGACTCCGTGGTGTTCCTAACCACTGATACTGCTTTCTTGTATATCCCAGGGTGTCAGCTGCAGTGCTTCAACTTGAGCCTTTGGGATCTATTGAAAGATGGAAAATATAGTTGCGTTGTCTCATCATTTAAGAAACAGAAAGATAGGACCACCATTTTGCACGATTCCAAAGACACAAGGCACATGATGGTTTGTGTAAATGGTTCCCCCTGGAACTGTGTGATGTACAGCCTGCTCAGTGGCCCTGCTAATATGATCCTTCACACAGAAGAGTTTTACTCTTCATTCTTTTAAACGATTTTTAGTGAGACTGGCTGCCCCAAAGAACAGCGTCTCCTTAGGTCTTGCCTCATGCTAAGAATCAAAGATCAGCGTTAAGTTTCCACAATTAGTTATTTTGCATAATTGAAAGCCTGCTAGGCAGTTCCTCAGGGTGAAATTCTCCATAGCCATTTCTTCTGCTTCCAGTTATGTCAAACAATAGTTGAAGAGCGTATGTAGTCAGAAATGATCTCTAAGGAGTTGGAGGCAGGCTGCTTACAGGTTTGTTTTCCCAGGATAGGTGAGTGTGGTGGTGATTTTTCCATGCTGTTGCAGAGCTTAGTATGAAATGGTGACTCACCTTCCTCCGACAGAACACGTGGTGACCATGCAGCCAGATTGTGCCCAGTGAGGTGTGACTCCCATTGAGTCAGGAGAGTTGCTCAAGCATTAAAATTTGACCTCTTGGCCTACCTGTACACTCACTGGGCTAGTTACAGAAGGGCAGGAATTCCTCAGCCTTCCTGAAGTGGTGTGATTTCCATTATAAGACCTATTTGGGTAACAATAAAATAATGAAGAAAATGCATTTGATTAATGAAGCCTCTGTTAAATATTCCATCCTATTTTGAAAGAATGCGTTCCATTTATCCTTAGAAGACAAAGTTTATTTCAGAGAAAATACGTTGACCATATCCACGGAGCAGTCAAGCAGAATGGGAGTCAGAGAGTTAAGCTCAGGTATACCTGTTTCACTTTGGACTAAAATCTTCTCTTCATGCTTCCAGTTTCTCTAATTGGTGTGAAAACCTAACCCTAGGTCAAAACTATATCCCCGGGACTGACTGAAAACACGGTTGGTCCTCAGAGGGACTCTCATACTTCTTCCTCCACTATGGGGAGAATGCAGGGGCCCCAGTAACTATCTTAGTTCATAAGTCGCTAGTCAGGTATTTTAAAGCACAATTTAACAAATGATTTTGGTACAACCAGACAGCAATGTTATTGTTTTAGTTTGGTCGTTCAAGTACCCAAACCCTGGATTCATTATCTCGCAATCTCATGGGTTCAGTTATTATAGAGAAAACTTTAAGGGGACTAGTACTTTTCTTCTCAACTAAACTATTAGGTCCTCAAGGGTGGCAACTATGTATTGTGCTTCTTTATCATCCATGATATCTAGTATTGCTGGATCATGAGTAAGTCCCTGCAGTGAATGCTTGATGCCTTACTTTACCTCATTAGCAAGGTAAAGTATAATTCATAATTATCAAAGTAGCACAGGAAGTAGCACACTCTCTGGAAACATTAGATATGTTTCCTTGCATGAATCACTTCTTACCGGAATTCCCTTTCTTCCCAGATCCCATCTCCAGGGCTCTGTTGCCCATGGCACGTACTATGGTTCTCAGTGTCTAGAGCCTCTGAGCTTTTTATGGGCCTGTGAAAATACTTGAGAAGTGGAAAATAAAGTAATTGACTCCAAATTATGAAAAGAAAACTGCAAAATCACAATTAAAGTTCCATTAAATGTTCAAAGTGTAACATTATGTCAACTTCAATAATTGTGAAATAAATATTCTTAGAAACTTTATTACATTTGAAAAAACTTCTGAGCCAAACTTTTTTCATTTTACAAGTATTCTCGAGCATGCTGGATGATTGCACAGAAATCAGGGCCGGTCGTTAGTTAAATGGATTTAATAGCAGCCAAATGATTTCAAAAGCAAAACTATAAAGATACCTTTTCCAGATTTTTATAGCAAAAATATTGCATAACGTGGGGAGTGGGTCCGTTTATTATTAATATATGGGATATGACGTGTAGTGGGGCCTGCAAAGATGTCAAACAGCCCTGCCTAAGCTACCACCTATTTGCAAGATTATTTTTAAAATCACTTTTTTATTTTATTGATTTAAAAAAAATAAAACTGCACTTTAATGATAACTTAGAGTTACTATAAGATAACTCTTAAGAAAAAGGTTAACTATCTGCAGAGAAATCTGAATGTCAGCCGGGGAATAACTTAGCTCCTGGGGGAATCTGACTTATGGAGGAATTGTCAGCTGAATGAAACCTTAATTTCATGGACTCTGGTCGGAGAGCTTTTTCATAGTCTCTCCCCATGTGGAATAACGATCTGCCCAAAAGTAGAAAGCATTTTGACATTATCTCTTCTAGCTCATTTGCCTTCAACTTTCCATAAAGCAACTTCTGCCAATTACCATACTTGAGATTCCACGTTTTTGAAAAGATATCATAGAAAGCACTCTTTTTAAGAATACAGGGAGCACACTAGAGTAGTTCCTCTGAAAATCACAGTTCTGTGTTATTTGCTAATATTCTTTTTAGAGTTCACTGCATGTGTGGAATGAATAAGCTGTCATTGTCCCCAGAAGAGCACAGATGGATATACAATGTCAGGTTAAATAGTATGTAAGTCGGCTTTCCTATCGCTTATACAGGAACTTTCTGTTCTACAAGCAAAATTTAATTGTAAATATAGTATACCTATAGAAATTGTTCTTGAGTGAGGAAGAAAAATTACTCTTCATTTTGAGAAAAGAATCAACGTAGTAAAATAAAAATGCATTTTGTTTTTCAAAAGTTACTGTTGAATACCACATTTATATACACAGCTGCAGTCTGGGATCTAAATACTTGAAATATTTGTAAGTTTTAATTCCTAGATTGAAACTAATGATTGTTTCTAATGATTTCAATGTCATATCCACAAAAAACTGTGACCAGGGGTTCTAAGTTTATCCATCCTGTCATCTTTGTCTAAGAATTGCATAAACATGTTAAACAAAAACCCCCAAAGCAAGTCTCCTATTGAGATGTTATTTGTGATGCTGTTTGTTTAGTTCTTGAGGTGCTAGAAAACCCCAGTTTGGCTCTCATAAAGGACAAATCTAAGTCCCAACTTAAGACCTTGAGCATGCTACGTAACCTCCTCTCGACCTCACTTTCCTCAGTTGTTAATGGAGGAAATGATCGCACCCAGCTCATGAGTTTGTTTTAAATATTAAATGAGATGACATGTGCAAAGCATCTTACCCAGTGCCTAGCATACAGTGAGCACGCAGTGAATGGGAGCTCTGACTGTCATTTTCCAGTCCCTTCCTCTGGAGCCAGAAGGCCTGAGTTCTGGCCTGGTTCTTCCACTCAACCAGCTGAGTAAGCATTCTCTGTACTTCAGGTCCCTCATCTGATAAATGGATATTTAAAGTCTTCATGTGGTTGATATAAAAGTAAATGTGCTAATGCATCTAAAACATTATTTAGTGGCTCTATGCAGTCCTTAGAATATTGTCCAGAAGAGCCTTTCCCTCCAGAGGCACAGTCATTCATAGGCCGAAGGGTGACTGACTATGGCAGATTTCATGGGGTGCCCTAAGCACCCTCCCATTGTCCTGCCAAGATGTGGGGAAACTCTTCCTGGAAAAGTCATTCCTTTGAATTGAGCTTCCAAAAGGTCCCGTCCGAATTCAAATACTCTGTCTTGGTTGAACAGCACATTACATAATAGCTTCTCTAGCTGAAGGCTGTTTCTATTAAATGCTTAGGAAAGATTTTTCCCTCCTTAACAGTGATGCTGGGGTAAGCTCAGTGTCTACCTAAGACTTCTCCCAGTGTATTTCTTACCCCAACCAGTTCCTTTTTCTTTGAGAGAAAATTTTGTTCTGTAAAGGTATGTAGGAAATTTGTTTTAGGAAATAAGTTGTCAAAAGTAGCTTTCAAGGATGAAGGCTTATGGAAAAGAAGACAGACCAGACTGAATTTTTGAAATCTAATTCCAGCCATGAAGCAAATGCCACAAAAGGGTACAGGAAGAAAATTTTTAAAAGGCTTGTCTACTACTGTTGACCATAGATTTGTTCTGTTGTTAAGTAAACACCCTGCGAGCCACATACTGTACTAGGTACTATGAATACAAAGATGAATAAATGCCATTTCCTGTTTTCAAGGAACTCACAGTGTTATGGAGACCCAAGTGTCTATGCAGTGCCAGACACTGGGAATATAAAGATGGGAAGCCACAGTTCCTTCCCCTTAGCCAGATGAGGAGAGGGTCACACCATGGTATTCTTAAGCACTCTGGTTGGAGTTAGCACCAAGGCACTTAATTCAGACTGAAATTTAGTAGGACTAGAGGAGTTGACCCCTGAGATAATTCCTGGCAAAACGGAGAGGTAAAAGGGAAAGAGGATAATGCCGTCAGAGAAGCGTGGGCAAAGATCTGAAGGTAACAGCGCGAGTTTGCAAATGGGGCAATGTGGTTTCTCATTTAATCACATGACGACCCTGGGAGGAAAATAGGTGCGTACGTTGTCCCATTTTATAGAAGAAGGTATTGAACCTTAGAGAGTTTAAATTGTTTTCCAAGGTCACACAGTCAATATCAGTGTCTGAACAGTGGCTATGGAACTCTGATGTCCCTATAATTTCCATGGGGTGCTGGCGTACATTGTAAATACATACAAGTAAAAAATTAATAATAATAATAATAATAATTAACCCAAGGTGTTCACAGACTGAATGAAGCCAAGGAGACTGAACTTCTGAGCTCTTCTTGGAGTTAGTTGGCCTTTACTGCTTCTTGTGTTAGATCTTGAAGAGTGAGGTGGATGTTTGCTTGCAGAGAAGGGGGAAGAAGTCGAAGATGCACCAGACAGGGGAAACAGCAGGACAGATTTGGGGCAAGGCATGTACAATTGTGGCTGCCATTATGGTGTATGCTTAGCAAGGATCCTGTCAGTCCACCGGATACCCAGAGTTATTTATAGTGGTGGCCTGTCCTGGGGACAGGTCTTTATTTTAAATTTCTTTTAGGCAGTTAGGGGGAAGGTCAAAGTTTCTTTCAGAGTCTTTTGTTCTTAAAAATAATCAAGGCAAGGCAAAGAGACACATCTTGGGCTGGCCAATTCTGATCCCCCACAACGCAGAGCTGCCCATCACCTTTCTAGGGATCTCTTGAGTCATATATGAACTGGGGTCAGAGTTCAGTGCAGGAGTTTGAGGATCCTACTGTCATCACTGTTTGATGAACTATTTGCATGCATTTCTTTAATAACATTTAAATATTTAATTAAAAATGAGGTTAAATTTGCAAAGATGCATTGAAATGGAGAATAAAGAAGGGCACAAAGAGTGAAAGAGGGAGAAAAAGGGGGGTAGAATAAAAAGGAAATGCAACAGCACTTATGAAATTTTAAATTAGATATGAACTTTATTTGAACCCTACAGTGTTTCTTTCTGAAATCCAATATTTTGAACTAGTGCAAAGTTCTGAAAGTCAATTATAGAACGCATTTCCTGTCAACTTTACTAACCTCATGCAGAAATGTTGATTCTAGTTTTAAAAGCTAGTTTTCTGCACCTTTTAATAGAACATGTAATTTGTTGACAAATGTTGATATCTATGCATTATCAGAGGTGTCACGTATTGTTACCTTTTAAAATGATCATTTGTTAGCCAGTATTACCTAATGAGGCAATCAAAATGCCATCTGTTGTGTAGGTAACAAAAAAGCATTACCTATGTTACGAGTATGGCTCAAGACCTTATGACTCTTTGTAGGTAACAGACTTGTGCTATTGTCATGTATACCCTCATCGTAGTGTTCATGAACCTGAAAATTAGAAACAAGGGCAGTGCACTTAGATTGTTTAATCCCAGATATCCCAAAAATCTGAAATTTTGATGGATAGAGGGCTTAAAAACAATTCCCAAGACCATGAACGTGTGGAGATAGGGAGAGAGAGGATAGATACTCTGTGGTCTTTCCCCATACCTCGCCCTATGCATCTTTTCCTTCTGGCTGTTCCTGAGTTATATCCTTTTAATAATAAACTGATAATCTAGTGAGTAAATAGATTTTCTAAATTCTGTGAACTGCTTTAACAAATTAATCCAACCTAAGTTGGGGGTCGTGGGAACCTCTGATTTATAGCTAGTAGGCTGGAAGCACAGGCAACAGCCTGGGCTTGCACCCAGTATCTGACGGGGGCAGTGGCATGGGAGGGCGAGGGGAGCAGTCCTGTGGGACTGAGAACTTAACCTGTGGAGCCTGACACTATCTCCTGGGAGATAGTTGAATTTGAATTCTCAGACACCCTGCTCGTGTCCCAGAACTGCTTGTTGGTGTGGGGAAGCCCCTTCCCAACATGTTAGAATTGGGTGCAGAACCCAAAAGAATTTTGTTGATGGTTTTCTTTGCTGTGCAGAAGCTTTTTAGTTTGATGTAAAGATTCAGTGCAATACCTATCAAAATTCCAATGGCATTTTTCACATAAATAAAAAAGGCATTCCTAAAATTTGTATGGAACCACAAAAGATCCCATCAAAGCAATCTTGAGAAAGAAGGACAAAGCTGGAGGCACCACGTTTCCTGATTTCAAACTCTGTTACAAAGCTATAACTAATCAAAACAGTTTGGTATTGAGATAAAAACACACTCATGGATCAATGGAATGGAATATAGAGCCCAGAAAGAAACCCTCACATATATGGTCATTTAATATATGACAAAGTAGCCAGGAATGTACAATGGGGAATGACAGTCTCCTCAATAAATGATGTTGGGAAAACTGGACAGCCACATGCAGAAGAGTGAAACTGGACTCCTATCTCGTACCACTCATAAAAATTAACTTGAAATGGATTAAAGACTTACATATAAGGCCTGAAACTGTAAAACTCATAGAAGAAGATTGAGAAAAGCTCCTTGCCTTGATCTTGGCAATGAATTTTTGGATACGACACCAAAAGCACAGTCAACAAAAGCAAAATTAAATAAGTGAGACTACATCAAAATCATGATGATTATTATTCTAACGATATTTTACAAAAGAGACAGGAAACCTGAAGATCAGAAGCCTTCAAAATATAATACTCTAAGTTTCTTCTCAGGAATTAAGGAATTTAGCTCCAAGGAGGTTTGTGCCCATAGGAAAGTCCTTGAAACCAGTTGTATACCTAGAGAGTATAACAAGATAAGAGAAACTGCTCAAAATCTGCTTGAAATTCCCCTCCAGATAAGAAAAATACCACCTTGTTCCTCAATAATGAAGAAATGCTGCAAGAGTTCCAAGTGAATTGTTCTTATTAATGGTAGAGTATAATGTACAATACTAAGAAACTAAGAAAACTACAGCTCCATGGTTGTTTTTCCTAAAACATTATTTAGTCTATCTGCAGTCCTGAATTTAAGCAATTTTGACAGATCTGAATAGTCTGTTAGTTTATGACATGGTTCCCAAAAGTCTGCTCATGACGCATTAGAAAGTGTGTAGATTATCTATTGTTATCTGAAAACACGATTTTACTCAGAAGACAGAAGATCTGAAAGTGGGCTGAATATTTCAAAATAATAATGTCTGAGAAAACTTGGATGTATGGTAAAATCATTCCTTAACACCTCATTCGATTGGTTTCAGTTACCATTTCATGTTTAATTCTTCGTTCTTGATAAACGTCACTAGTCTCGCAAATCATGCTCACCACTGAATGACAAGAGAAGGGGAAATCACATTTCAGGGTGCCCCCAATCTATGTGTATGCAATTGATGCTGTCCACCTGAGTACTGCCCATATTGTATCACGGGCACTGTTAGTGGTATGGGAAAGATTTTAGGTGGTATTTGGACTCTTTTTTCCTATTAATACTTGTATTTGGGGGAAAAAAATGTAACCAACATATCAAACTCATTTACCAAATAAATATAAAGTTATCTTTTAAATTTATGTTGAGTTTAAAAAATTGTCAGTGATGGAAAATATCAGGTAAGTAGTGGTAGAGATGGTATGCCAATGTGACAAAACTTGTGGAGGTTTTGTCCAAATGACTGAAGTATAGGAAACCTCATACTACTACATAGTGGTTGGAGTCAACAAAATGTACAGAGATGGATGACCCAATGAATTTACACATCTGTGGCATAGTCCATTGAAGTGTTGTGGTGACGGTAGTCAAATAGACATCTATACATTATATAATCCAGTTTGTGAAGGGAATACTAGAAATAATAGAAGCTTCTGGATCAAATGCATATTCTCCAAAGCCCTGCAGACAAGGGCCACATGATGTCTGAAGTCTGGTCTCCCTAGATTCAGGTGTCTTTGTCAGCCTGTACACCATCATAGACTTATACACTCCAGGAATGTGCAGGTCAGTGCCATATCTACTCATTCTGAGAAGCTTTTCAGAGGAAAAAGTTTGCGACACTCGGATTACAAAATATTGTTTCAGAAATGTTCCTGTGAAAAATTGCCTTAGAATGAAGAAAACACTGTAATATTGAACAAATACTATTAAATTTTAAAAATTGTTGTCACTACCTTAAATATTAGGGGTAGAAGCAAAATTAAAAATTTAAATCTCTGGGGCCGGCCTCGTGGCCAAGTGGTTAAGTTCACGTGCTCTGCTTTGGTGGCCCAGGGTTGCGCCAGTTCAGATCCTGGACGCCGACCTAGTACCGCTTATCAAGCCATGCTGAGGCAGCGTCCCACATAGCAGAACCAGAAGGACCTACAACTAGAATATACTACTATGAACTCGGGGGCATTGAGGAGAAGAAGAAACAAAAAAACAAACAAGATTAGTGACAGATGTTCGCTCAGGTGCCAATCTTTAAAAAAAAAAATTAAATCTCAGTGGCTTGATACTATTGTGTATCTTTCTTCTTCTGTAATGGCAACCTTGACGTACCAATCCAAGAAGCTTTGAGTATTGTGGTTGGTTGCATATGTTATCAGATTCCCCACTTAAACTTGTTTTCTTTGGGGACAGGTATGATACATTTGTCATTATGGGACTATTAGACAGTGTTTAGGAGACATCCAATATGTAGGTTAGGATTTTCAGAGGCAGATTCTTGGAATCCGTGGAACACGGAGCAAGTAAGTGAGGAACAGCATGGGGGCAGCACCAGCCTCATGTGTATGTGACAGTGATGGGCTGGCAGTGAGCTGAGTAATGTCACTGGGACAGACGGCCTTCTGGAGGGTGGTAGGACACAGGGCTGATCATTTCAGGAGAGTTTAACACACAACATTCAGACATTACATTCTGTGATCATTGTCATTTTCTTCGTTGAAATGGCAACCAGAAGGTATCTGATAGACCTTAGGTGGAAAAGAACAGTGCTTCAAAGACGTAATAGTAGTTGCTTACTTTTATTCACTTTGTTTTTTTCTTCCTTTTTCCACATTAAAATTCCAAGGAGAAAAAAAGATAAATTTCCTCCCATAAGCACCCCTCCGCTGACAAAAAATGAGTCTCACAACTATTGAATCTCTCAAAATATATGATTGGTTAACTTGCCTTAAAGTGCCAGCAACACACTAAACAGGGGACAGAGCCAAGAATGCTGAATGTCCCTGAGGCATCATAGAAAAACTAAAAAGCTTAACAAGATAACTATATGGAAAGCAATTTATTGGCATTTACTTTAAAAGGCCTGGGGGTCACTGAGAGGGGACTAAGTCACAAATGCACCTTGAAGCGGGACGAGGGGAGGAGTGGAAGGTTTTGTAATAAGCAGCCAGAGCCTCTGGCGGGATGCCTTACTACATTAATTTTCCAAGTCCTTTGGGTGGGTCGCAATTGCACTCCAACATCCTGCCTGCAAATGCTAAATAAATACCAAGTTCACGTCAGACTAGAGAACCAACGTCCTAACTAATGTCATTTAAGAAATTAGAGTGCTGAAATTCTTTTCACTTGATAATTCATATGCAGAATCACTGAGGTTGGCACACCCAGAGGAATATACATTCTCTGAGGTCAAAAGTGCCTTCTCTTCAGGGCAATTTGAATCAGCTTAGATCGTGGCTGCAATAATAGAGCAGCTTTTATTTTGGATGTAGGAGGTGGGGCAGGGATTGGTCTTCACAGTCATGAAAGATGTTAAGATGACATGATATGAATTTCATTCCTTACTGAAGAGCTGTTCTGAATTAGCCAACCCAGAGTCTTTGCATATAAAAATCAATGAAATTTGCATATGATTTTCAAAAAGAAATAAGGTTTAGAAATCATTGTGCAAGGGAACATCTTCAGTACATGTAGCCACTTGTCCAGCTATAGTACATAGATTTTTCAATTTAAACATTCCAGCCCAACATGATGCAACGATGCCTGCTACACTCTATTGAATTTTTGAGAGGCAGTCCGCGTCTCTATAACCACCCCCAAAGCGTGACATTTCATTAAATATGCTCAAAATGAACAGCTGCTAGGTCCTCAAGTCGTCTCCACTTTGCTCCTGACAAGAAATTTTAGCTTTCAGTCCTGGACTTTGAGAAAATTACTTTTTTATTTTTTATTTTATTTTTTTTGGGAGGGTAAACAACTCATTGGCAAAGGGGTGTGTTCCTTATAAAGGTGCTCAGGGAATCTTACCCTGAATAACACAGACACACAGACACCTCATTTTCCAGAGGAGGAAATGGTTTGGTAAGTTTCGAGAAGTTTTCAGTCTCTTCTGTTTGTTCGCTGGTTTACAGTCCTGGTCTCTGGCGCTGGTCTGCCCCCGAGCTTTGTAACTTTCAGCAATTGACGGCCGGCTGGGCTCTGTTTTTTTTTTTTTTTCCTCTCTCACTTCCCTAAGATGTTTTGAACTGCCTTCCTACAGACGTCACACAGCCCTTGAGGAATAGTTTCTGCCTGGCACGATTGAATGATAGTTCTCATTCACAAAGGCTTGGAGTCAGATTCTAAGCAGAGGACACAAGGGAAATTACATTCACAGGTAAAACTGGGGCTCTGACTGAGGTGTGGAGAGCTTTGTTCCCTCGCTGACTTCTTGGCTCCCTGGAGAAGAGTGTTTTCCTGTGGTCGCCCTGAAATGGAACTTCCCTGACAGCTCTCCGGTGTTACAGGACCTCGCAGTCATTTTCTTTTCCTTTCTCTCTACCTGAGTACTTTTTGTGTGTTGGAAGCCTTTAAACTTGTTATTAGAAAATTGCAAAAGAGACGAGATCAAATGGCTTTTCCACTGTGTTGGTTTCCCTTGTGACCAGATGAAGAATAGATTTAAAATTCAGTTCCTCCCTTGGCAATGCAAAACAGAGGAGAAACTGTCACTTCCTAACAGCCTAGTAGTGCTGGAGTAAGTTCAGGATGAAAGAGAAAAGAGCTCCTGTGTTTTAGAAGCTTCCCTATGTTCTGGACTGGGAGCCGGAGTTGGACTCCGGGAAATTTGGATTTCTTCAAGCAGCCTCCCTTGGAAATGGAGTATATTTAAAACCGTCTTTGTGGAAAGACAGCTGAAATGTATTAATTAGAATACTTGAAGAGTTTTTTCTTTTTCCAAAATGAGCATTATTGTGAAGCCCAGATCCCGGTCTACGAGTTCCCTGAGGACGACAGAGGCCGCCTGGTAACGTGCTTTTCTCTCATGCTTCTCCCCTTCTTTCCTTTTGGGATTGACGTAATACTTGAGTATTTAGAATTACTGTTGAGGTTCTAGGGTTAGGTGTGACGTTAAGGCTTTGTAAGAAAGAGCACAGTGGTGGTGACTCTTTCATTCTCTTTTATCTCAATTTTGTCTGCTCAAAAACAGAGGTGCTCACACTTTCTTTGAACTCCATGTGGACTATAGTAATTCATCTGGTGACAGTTTTTGGAGGAGGAAGAAACTTGAAAATATGTTGGGAGTTTAGAAAATGAAAACTTGTCACTTTTCACTGTCTGATTTCTTGCTTGTTTTCTCATCTTGCTTGCCTGCTGCAAGCAGGCTGGTAGTGGATAGTCTTTGCCAGCGTCTTTAGAAGGAATATTTGGGCTTTTAGCACAGATGTCTTGGAGAAATTAATAACGGTATCTATTTTGATCATATGACCAACTTGAATTTAACTATGTGGCTAAATGTGTATTAAGTTGCTTATCATTTAGTCATCTCCTAGGTTTTATTTTGTCAATGTTTCCTAGTAGTTACATTTTTTGGTAATTTTAGTGTTTCATCCCAATAAAAAGTGTGTTAATTTCAATTTATTCTAGTATTTCGTTCTACTGTTTCCCCATTATTGATGTAACATGCACATAGGCATATGGCCCTCAAGGAATATTTTCCCAGTAAAGTAACTTTTGTGTCTAAAATAGGTATTTACAAAATACTTATGGCTATTTCAGAGGTTAATTTTATTTTGTTTATGTTAGCAATTGATTGTAAATCAATAACTAAGCTCACCTCTTTGAAATGGAAATAATGATGCTTCAGATAGGGGAAATAAAAGCAATGATTCAGGGCAAGTACCTGGGGATAGGATGGAAGCAGGCAGGGGAAATATATATGCATTATCACATGAGCAGGCAAACACAAATCTAAGTGCTTAAATTATTTGCGTAAGGAATTCAGCCCACGTTTATGTGGTTGGGTTAGCATTTGCTGTTATTATACTAGAGTTTTATGGTGGACTAGAATCAAGAATTGCCACTTTGTAGTATTTCTGTGAGTTTTAACAACCTATAGGTGCAGATTTTGTCTCTTATGTCTCTCATGATTCCTCAGAATACATGCAATAAATTCTACTTTGAGTTTATTTAAAGAAATGTTTGCATCTGCAAATAAATTTGTAGGCTCTTTTATGCCAAACAATAAATAAGGAGGAATACTTAGAATCCTTTTATTAATTACCATAGCTAACATAAATCTCTAATATAAATGAGTAATCAGAATTATAAAATAAGTAAATTTTATTCATTTGTGATTTCTATCCTGCCTGTGTGAAAACAGAACCTGATACTTGAATAAATAGTATTTAACCAACCTATTTCTCTTTTTTCCTAAACTGCCAGTAGACGTATTTTCCAGATTTAGAGTTCAGTCGGCAATAATTCATTTCAGGTGACTAGTCACATTGGCACCCTTTACTCCTCTGAGATTGTCATAGTCTATTTTTTCCACAACTATTTTATTGTTCTAAATTCTATAAGGGATTTTCATAAATAAATAGGTCCACAATTCAATATCTATTTTTAAAAAGATTTGTGCGTATGTATATTGTTGCGTTTACTTTTAAATAGTCTACATAGAGTTGGGGTCAAAATGGTTTTTATGTAAGAAATAAATGTCTTTCTCTATGCTAATGGTTCCTAGATTTAACTGCCCACCATGGAAACCTCTCCAGTTATTAATCTTACGTCTGACTTATCAATAATATAAATGCTTGGGTATATCACTGCTGCTTCAAAAGCTTTTGACCTTAGGTCGTAATTGCTGTAATTACAGTTTAACCATTTTGTTATCCCTTTTATCATTCAAATACTATACACACAAATTTATTTATTTATTTATTCATATGTGGTAGAGTCTATGTAGATTATAAATTGGGTTTATAGAGAAAATATACTGTGTATGTGTATACGTACACACACTTATTTATATTTCCTTGATTATGAAAGAAAAGCAGTGCCTTCTCTCCCTGTGCCTATGCACATACAGGCCCCAGAGCCATGCCGGGCAAGGTCTTTTCACCAGCTTTTCTATTCTGACTTCTCACCCCCGCCCCCACCCCCATTCCTTTTCAAAAGCCAAAGCCTACTTCTTCCTCTTAACAGTTGACTTCCCCCAGAGAGACCTGCTGAATTACCATTTATCCCTTTTGCAGATGGTTTTATTTCATTCTGCCCTTGAGAATATTTTGTTCTTGGGGACCCATCTTTTGGCTTTACCATCTTAATTCTGCTTATGTAAATCTATTTTCTGTTCCATGACCTACTTTCTCTAAACCTGTTTTCTCCTCGATTGCCTCCAAACCAAACGCTACCTTTGGAAGTTTGCTAACTGCCTTCTGCAAGAATCCAATGCTTCAGATTACTTTTCCTTTACTTTTTCCTGTTTCTCTCCAAGCAGTGCCATAAAAAGCAATCCACACTACCTCATTTATAGCCCTGATTAAATCCCTATGAGATATTCACATTTTAAAAAGGGATTTCATAGCAAACTCCTAATAAAATTGTATACCCTTCTCTTAATTCATCTACTTAAAGGACAAGCCTTACTTATAGCTAAAATTTTATGAATTTCAAAAAAGTGAAATAAAAATAATCTGGAAATTAATCTGTTTCTTTGTAATATTGGTGTCGCAAATTTAAAGTATTATATTATAAGGATACATACTAGGTTGTTTTTATTTATTCGGCAGGTATTTGTTGAGTACCTACTGTGTGCCAGGTTCTAGTAGAATGTGATCATGGTATTTATCCTGTAGTATTCCTTTCAAAATCTGCATGAAATTGAGAATACTTAATATATGTATTTTCTTATACTCCTAAAGTTAATAAAATTAGCAAACTCATTGATTGGGACATCAGTTGCCTTTCTATTTCAATCGTTTCAGTAAGAATAGCCCACCTTTAAATTCTATGTAAGAAAAAGATGAGGCAGTTACATTTCCATGAATATTTGAATTTTACATGTCTTGAATTCAGATTTAGTCAGCAATTATATCTTATAATAATATTATGATATTATAGCATTTTACCATTTACAAACATATCCCAAGGGTAATTCTCATTCATCTAAGACTTATATAATATAGTTTAATTTAAGTAAAAAATAATTCGCCTACCAAATATAGATATAAAGAGAACTATAGTCAATAAAACTGGACTTTGTTCTTTTCTGCTGTCAAACATTCATTATTTGGCATATGCTTGTTATAGTTAAGATTGTTCATTAAGTAATCTGGGAAAAAGAGATGCTACTGTCTAAAATATAGCTGTGGACTTTTTTATAAAGCAAATTTCGAAACAGATTATTAAATATGTAAAAATTATTCTTAGGTTTATAGACATAAGAAAAAAAGTCTGGAAGGCTCTGTTTCAGGTCTTTGGCAGTGGTTACCTTTTAGGGTAAAATGGCGGGAATGAAGGGAGGGTAGACTTTCTTCTTATCACTGTTTTTCTCTGTTGTATGAATTTTTTCTTCAAGCAAGTATTATACATGAAATTTTAAATATCTTAATAATATAACTACCATGTGCCCTAGCAAGCTCATCTTTATATGTGTAGATATCTATATATCTGATAAACAACAATTTGCTCAGCGTCCAAAATATGGTGAGTAAGCATTTCAATACTGAGCAAATACAGATTTCTGAAAAGCAGTGCCGCTCAGATCACTAAATGATTGCTTTGTTCTATTAACTTTCTCTTCCTAACGTTATAAAAATTCAGCCTGGCTAAGAATTCTTATTTTGGCCTCATGATCACAGTGAAAAGCATTAATTAGACTAAAACTACTAGTTTTATAATTGAGAATAAAAAAGATGTAACGTTTTGGAGGGAAAATTACTCATAACCCCCACTTTCCCATCCTCAACTGTTTTCACTTTTTACTTAACTTACATATCTTGAACAGTTGTAAATACTATTTCTGTGCTCTGACTCTTCATTTACACGTTAGCATTTTCTACTTTTCTAATAATAATACTTCTAGCTTTCATTTTATTGAGTGTCTTTGTGAATGAGAATTCTGTGGAGAATTTTACATACAATGTCTTGTTAAGTTCTTATAGTAACATTAAAGGAGTGGTTAGTCCACATTTTCCAGACGAGGAAATGAGCCTAAGAGATGAAATAATTTGGGCAAGGCCATTTAACTGCCAGGGGAGGCTGGAATTAGAGCTCAAGCCTTGGGCCGGTCCGGTGGTGGCGCAGCGGTTAAGTTTGCACGTTCCGCTTCGGCGACCCGGGGTTCGCCAGTTCGGATCCCGGGTGCGGACATGGCACTGCATGGCAAGACATGTTGTGGCAGGCATCCCACTTATAAAGTAGAGGAAGATGGGCACGGATGTTAGCTCAGGGCCAGTCTTCCTCAGCAAAAAGAGGAGGATTGGCAGCAGATGTTAGCTCAGGGCTAATCTTCCTCAAGAAAAAAAAAAAAGCGCTCAAGCCAGTCTGCTCCAAGGACAATGCTCCTTTTACTTCAACATCTTGCCTCTCTCTACTATCTATAAAATTACCGTTTTTAATGACTGTAAAACTGTCTATTTTGTGAATATATCTAAATGCAGTGAAATACTTGGTTACATACTGGGCGATTGAAGAAATACATTGAAAGTTGACTTTTTAGAGGTGTGAGAGCCTATGAAGTTTTGGGCCGATGGGTGTTGAAAATGACTGTTTGAAAGACTCTTGTAGTTACAGTCTCTAGGCCAGTATATTCTCTACTGGTAGCAAATAAGGTCATCTATTCCCCATTGTAGAGAAACGAGGAGCAGAAGGTCAACACCTCCCAGGTTTGAATAGATCATCTTTTTAATTATATTAACAGGTTTTACGATGTTCTCTGCAAGCTCTGTAAGGCTTCAGTTTAGAAACAAATTCTGTCTCAGACTGTGTATGAAGTTTCATACTGCTTTAAGTCCGCTTTAAAAATGGTACAAAGTTTCCTTTCCTCTTTTATCTTAGAAGCTTTTCTAAAGGGGAAACAAATGAACTTTGCATGCTCTGCCTTTCCAATATACATTGTGACTTGGCTTAGGTATTGACTACTTTCAAGTTTGCTTCAGAGTTTTGACCATGTGATAAACTTTTTTGATCCTATTACCTAAGTGTGTATCACATCTGTTATATAATAGACCTGGAGATACACAGCTTTTGGAAGTGATCAAGATACCTTGAGTATTATTTAAAACGTAAGGAGGAAAGCACAGAGTGGATCACAGATAGGGGTACTCTTTAAAGTCATAAATTATAAGATTCTCTGAAAAAGCCCCTTGTCCACTCTACATCTTGCTTGCTTTGTGTCCCTGAAGATGCCACCTGGTTCCTCCCTAGCCAGGTTTACTCACTTGTAAAATAAACGAGTGAGCTAGACCAGTGAATTTCAAACATATTTTTTCAATGGAACACTTTTTACAAGTCAAATGCTAATATAAATGAGTATATATGAAAGATTTAAAATTATAGAT
This sequence comes from Equus quagga, assembly GCF_021613505.1. Lineage (NCBI taxonomy): Eukaryota > Metazoa > Chordata > Mammalia > Perissodactyla > Equidae > Equus > Equus quagga. The sequence continues at coordinate 77,144,354 of NC_060275.1, forward strand.
ATATTTGACATATAGAGAGAAAATTTTTAAGACATACATATGTATGAAATTATAAGTAAAAATATATAAACATGCATATAACAATAAAATAACCACTGAATTTGCACCATTATCTTCAGCCCAAACCCAATCCTTCTCCTTGCAGTACCTCTAAAGAGCTCTAGGGGTCCAAGGACTATTGTTTGAAAACCACTAATCTAATAAACTACTAAGATCCTTTATAGTTCTGCTCTCTGTATTGCTGCCCTACCACTGGAGAGTTATTTGTGTTTTCTGAGTCCCTGTGTGGACTGGGATAAACTTGCTAGTAATTAAACTTTTTGGGAAGTTCAAATACAACAGTTCAAATACTTCTGCCTGTTGATTTGGGGCACACCATGGTTTTGGCCCCATCACTAAAACTTGCATTTCAGCAGAAGTAAAGGAATACCCTACTTATTAGTCCCTCTATCAGTCGTTCCAATCGTATAGTGAATTTTATTAAATCAGAAGGAATGAGGATGTGAACGTAACCATGGGTATAGGAATGGTTAGTCATGGATCCACCCAACTGTCACTAGCAAGATTGAGAAAGTAGATTCTAAGATGAAGCTGCAGAGGAAGAATGTTAATGAGGTCTTCAAGGAGGTTTTCCTTAGGGAAAGATGCCTGAGAGATATGTATAAATATTCTGAATAGTAGTAATGCTTAACATATAGAATTGTTAAAACCTGCATAAAGGTAACAGGAATGGGACCTGGGAGCTATTAAGTAGATTGGTGAGAAATACAGTCACAAAGAAGGCATAGTCTTAATTAAAAGCCAACCTAGATTTTCGTAGGAGCCCTTCCAGAGATTATCCAACTTCTCAAGAGATAAAACAGAGGTTGAGGATATGTTGGAAAATGGATAGTAGAAGTAAGTTATACTCTTGCCAAAAGCACTAAGTCTCTCCAGAGATCAGGGTCTACAGCAGGGGCTGAGGTACCAAGGGGCACAAAGAAGTGGGCCTAGGTAAGGTACTAGTAAGGGTAACCATGTAAAGATAGCTGGTGGGAGACTGTGCCTGCGATATGTCTCAGCTCTCAAAATGCCTCACTCTGTGGTCAAGTTTGGCCTAAACTAGGATGTACTTCAAAAGAATGGAGAATAGGCAGGATCCCAGAACCTAGGGATGCAGTTTCTTAGCATCACAAGGGAAATATAAATTATATATATTATTATCCACCCTCAGCCTTCTAAGGGGGTTGGCTCTCCCAGGAACATCCTGGGTGATGGGCGAGGATGTGATTGGGGAAGCTAAGCTAAACTAGTCTTCAGAATAAAAGTTAGAAAAAAATAAGAGAAAGATTGTGGGGAAGAGCTGAAGAAGTATGGCTAGAGATGTTGGAGGGAAGATCAGAGGGGAGGCCAATATGGAAGAACCCCATCGCATTTTGAACCAGACATCCACCATCTAGCACCCTACCCTGTTTAATCACACTGCCACCTTCTGGGCAAAAGCTGCCACAAATGGACTTGAATGTAGAAGGCATTTTTTTACCCCTCATCTCAGCTTTAAGAACTTCGGGCAGAGGGTAAAGGGAGTCAATGGCAAATCTTTCCATTTCTTTGCTACGTATGAGGAAGAACAAGAAATCAGAAAACTAGAAACCAGGTGTAGATTGCAGCTCCCAAAGCTTCCTTACGAGAAATGGTCCTAATGGTTTACAACCCACAGAGTTAAGCTTTGTTTATATCTAATACTAATCTCCCGTGCTTAAATTTTAACCCATTTCTTCTTAGTTATCAGTGGATGTAGGGAGAGTGAACCAATAGATAAGTAGATTCTAGTTCACGACATTTGAAAACTGCTAGTAAGTGACTTTGTGGTTTTTTTCATTTCATATTGCAAAATATTCATTTTGAATTGTAAAGTAGTTGGCACCAGTGTGACTTGTTAAAAGAAATGCTTCATAAAATATCATTTCAATGTGTAATTGTTTTCAGGCTTCACACAGAAGAGTATTCCCATTGTAGCTAATTCTCCTTCCCATTTAAAATACATCCAAGATGAGAAATTCAACTCCTTTTAATTAATATGCATGAAATATTCATGTATGTATGGAATACAGAAAACAATAATTCTTAACATCCGTGATTTCATTCCATTGCAATGCGGCACAGAATTTTTTCTTGTGTCATGGAATTTATAGGACCGATAACTGTTTCAGTTGGGATAAATGAATGCAAAATGTGTCCACTTTTAACCAATGGCATTCTAGCAGGGGAACAAGCCACTGCTGTAATATTTCTTCAGATACGACCACTTTGTCATGGAACAGCAGGTAACTGATTCGCAACTGGATAACCTGCTAGGTAGGGCAGCAGCTCCTAAGTCTGCAACGATAGTGGAAGTAGTAACGGTTGTAACGATGAAAGCTACGATGCTTTGAGCATCTGCTGTTTGTCAGACATGGGACATGGTACTGTACATGATTTAGCTCTTTTTGTCTTCAAAACCACAGTATGAGGTAGAACTGAAGTTACACTGCTTGTAAATCACAGTTCTGAAGTAAACCTGTGGTCTAATTCTAAATCCCACATTTGTTTTTATAGCTATTGTTCTTGTTCTTACTTTATTTGATTTTCCTCATTTTCTCAGCTGCTTTGGCCACACATGGTTCTGCCTCAGGGTATTCCAAAAAGTAGTCAGCAGGCTGCTATTTACCCCTCTCCTTCCTATCCTGGATTGTTCAAGTTTCTCCTTCTAACCTTGCGCATCTCAAGAACATGTCTACCTTTTGTATATGTCTGCCTTCTTTCTCGAGATTTCCATACAAGCCCGACCGTAGACCATAGAAATGTATTGAGAAATAGAAAATGGACTTTGACACAGCTCGGTTCTTTAGAGATCTAACTAGTTCTTGACGCGTTCAGTTTATTGACCAACTCCCCCCGTCAGACTATAAATTGCACTGTCTTCTTCCTCTCTGGCATTTGATCAGTGAACGGAACCATAAAATCTTTGAAATGAAAGGGACCACACATAATAACCTATAATCTAATTCTCCCCACCCGACCCCGTTTTGGAAGTGGAAAAGTTTTGCTACTCTTTAACATTTCTAGTGAAGTAGGGTCAAGAAAAGTTGTTAGAAATAATGCCAAAGCTTATGTGGTTTTGTTAGAGAAATGTTTTTTAAAACCCCAAAATGAAGTTTGGGGTCAAATGGGGAGCTAAAATTTAGTCTATCAGGCAAATGTGTGAAAGCAGTTCTGTTATAATTTGTATGGAACTTTAATGTAATTCTTAAACTTACGTCTGTGAAGTTAACTAATACCATGATAATTCTGTCGTAACTTCGCAAAAAATTAGATTGGAGGATTATGTACAGAGAGGTGTTGAGGTTGAGGCCTCAGCACTCTCCAAAAGGAAATTCAAGACATTGTTTTGACCAGAGTCCTCCCCAGACAACTGAACTCTGATTATTCAATTTTTTAGAAGTCACATAGCTAGTTAAGTAGCTAAAATTCACGTCTTGAAATTCTAACTTCATTCCTTTCTGTTCTCCCGATATAGTCCTCACAGAAATAAAAATAACAGTAACTCCTATTGACTGAGTGTGGGCTATGTGGCAAGGACTATGCTGGGCACTTGACAAGAATTATCCCATTAGATGCTCATCACACATCCTGTGAGGCACCCATCATTATTATTCCTCATTTTATAGGTGAGGAAACTGAGGCCTAGTAAAATAAACTGACTTACGCAAGATTGCATGGCAAGTAAGAGAATTTCACGGATTCACATTCTTTTTTTTTTTTTTTTTTTTTTTTGGTGAGGAAGATTCACCCTGAGCATACATCTGTGGAAATCTTCCTCTATTTTGTATGTGGGTCACCACCACAGCATGGCTGCTGCTGAGTGGTGTAGGTATGTGCCTGGGAACTGAACCCAGGCCACCAAAGCACAGCGTGCTGAACTGAACCACTAGGCAACGGGGCTGGCTCCCACATGTTTACTTTTTTGACCCACCTGAACAGAAGTTTATATTTTTGAATCACGGTGTTAATGTGGTTTACCCAGAATCCCTAGCTTTGTATAAATGCTCATTTCTGAGATGTGCCCAAGAAGACCACCTTACGGAAAAGAAGGCCTTAAAGACTGAATCAGTTTTCACATTTATAGTTCTTGATTATTTAAAAAGTCATACTAATATACAAACTCAAAAATGCATAATACAAGCCAACATTTCCTAGGCACTCACAGGGAGTCAGCCATTGGACTAACGACTTTAAGTTAATTAGCTGATTTGACATATTAATATATATATATGTATCATTTCTAAGGCAGAATAAGAAGGGGTTAATTGGAAGCTGTAATATCTCTGATTTAGTTGTTGAAAAATTGGTCAGGATCCTCTAAGGGTACAGTCCTAGGCAGGCATTTGATCTGAAAGGAAGGGCGTTGTCCCTGCGTGCCTCTGTGTAAAGATTTTCTCCATGTACCCTTCCCACGTGGGGCTGCCTGGTGGTTCAGTCTCACTGTGCTCTCACTGCCGGGCCTCCCCACCTCTCCTGATGCCCTGCTCCTCACATTCTTCTGGAGGCAGTCGGCACACACAGGCTGGTGTGGCCATAGACTCCTGTAGCATTCTTGGTTGTGTAATTCAGAGACTGTTATTTCCAGAGCCTGAGTCTCATCCTGCTTACGAGGCTCCAGACTGGGTGGGACTCCTGTTTAGTTTACCTGCCATCCTATCTCAGCACAAAGGGCTTAAGCCTCCTTCTCCATCTGTTTCTAGAAAGACAACAGGCAAAAAAATGAGATCTGGTTAGAAGATCTCTTCCTGTGGCCTGGAGTGCCTCTTTAGGTGAGCTGTAAGGTGTAGGGGCTAGAAATGTAGAGAAGGCAGTAGCGTAGTGAGAGCAGCAATTAGCATTCCATAGTCTCTGCTGTCTACTTATTTTATTATGTGTAGTTACCAATGAAAATGTGTAAAAGCATTACTTTGCTATAATTAACTGTACATTGGGTTAAAAGCTATGATCAAGGGTGCAGTTTACCACCTGAGGGGGAAAAATTGGACCACTAAAGATTCTCTGAGTCTCTTGCTTGGAAAAACTAGTCCCAATTGTTTATCTGAGTCCTGTTGTTAAAATTGAGTTTAATTGTGTGTGAAGCAATAAGTGTTTCTATGTAATATAAAATACAAAAAGCAAACATGTTAGCCCTTAGCAAACATGCCTTTATAAAGATGTTATTATAATTGGGAAAATCATTTTACAAACATATGTAAATATATGAAATTATGTCCGTACCTAGAAATATATGTGAAATTTCTCTGTAAATATAAAGTCTTTCTCATGCAAATAACAAAAGAATTCGATAGTCCCATCGTTTAGAACCAAGATGGTTAATCTTTTTCATCTGTGGTCAATTACTAATAGTCACATGGAATAAAATACTGGGAGTTGCCTTGGGGCTTGAAGAGAAAAAGTGCTGCTATCAACTAGTAATGTTCACAAGAGAAAAGAGGGCGTAATGTGGCTGCTTACCCTTTAAGCGGCCCTAGTGATCTCCTAATAATTCTTTCTGTCTAAACTCTGCCGTTAAATTTGCATCTAAGTCAAGCTGTTGTAACAAAAACAGGATTTATACATACATACATACAAATGTGTGTGTGTAATCTTTAGAAAATTTTGGTAATTCATCACCTATGAAGAACATATTTTATGAATATTGTAAACTATGAAAACTCCTTTTGGATGTTTCAAACCAAAAAAAGAAAAAAAAATTAGTAATGTAATTATCAACAGCCACCACTATAATCGCCACCCAGATTGAAAATAATCCTACCAGCAACTCTAAAGCCACCTTTGTGCCACTTTAAGCTACTGCCCATCCTCACCAAATGTAACTATCCTGATTTCAAAAATCACACATTACTGGGGCTGGTCCCATGGTCTAGTGGTTAAGTGCGGTGCACTTCTCTTTGGCGACCTGGGTTTGGCTCCAGGCACGGACCTGCACCACTCGTCAGTGGCCATGCTGTGGCAGCAACCCACGTACAAAATAGAGGAAGATTGGCACAGATGTTAGCTCAGGGACAATCTTCCTCAGTAAAAGAAAAATCACACACTATTATTTTCTGCTTTTGAATTTTATATAAAAGTAATAATACAGTATGTACTATTTTGTGTCTGATTGGTTTTTTCCCCTGCAAAATGATGTTTGAGAGTTCATCCCATGTTGATGGGATGTATGTACATAGTTCATAAATTCTCACTGATGTATAGTTATTTAAGCAAGCTTTTGTTTGAAATATAAATTCAGGGTGAAAATTAAATGTGATAATTGTAAATTATAATTTGGTATACGGGATTATATGAGCACTTAAAACTGATGTCAATTTACAATAATTGTTTGAATACATTTTAGTGTCCAAACTCTGTTGCTTGGATGGGCCTTTGTTCTCAGAAGCCTTCCTAGACTTCCCTATGCAGAATTAAAAATCCCTTCTCTGTGTTCTTGTGAGCCCTGTACATTTCCCTATTAAAGCTCCTGAAGCATTGCCACAATTGTCTGTCTCACCTGCCTCTCCTCTCAGACAGTGAGCATGTTGAAGGGTAGACTGGGTTAGTTCATCTTTGCACCCCTGTGCCAGCACGTGATGCCTGTTCCATCATCAGCATTCGACATCTGTCCGTTGCATGAGGAGAGAAGAACAGTGAGTTGTTCTACATTACAAAGAAAATGTTACAAGCCACGGCATGGTTTGATGAGCGATGTGTAGGTCTGCACCTGGGATCCGAAACCACGAACCCCAGGCCATTGAAGCAGAGCTTGCACACTTAACCACTACACCACTGGGCCTGCATCTCATTTTCTTTTAATAGATGGCACTCTACTAGGAATTGTACTGAGTTGGGAAAACAGAATTTATTCTCTGTAGCAAGGACTTGTAAAGTTTCTAAATTATCAGGGAGGATTTTTGCCTGTTTCCTGTGGCTTTCACTCTTGGTTTACCACCTCCACTGGTAATTCTGGTCTCAGCACTTCTCCTCATTCCCTTATGTGTCTCCCATTCTAGAATCTACACTTCCTAGTTTTCTCAGGATTTTCTCCTTGCCTGAATGACTTATCTCAGTACATCAACTCGTAATCAACGGTGCATATGAAAATGCTAAGCGTATTGCACATGTTAATCACCCAGCTTACGTGGCTGACCTTCTGACTCTATCAATGGAGTGATTCTGTGCAGCTGAGAGACCTGCTGGAGATAAGTACTGAGACCACCACTTTGGGCTCACTCCAGCTCACTGCGAGTATTTCGAAACCCAAGACAGCTGTCACATCAGGCAGATACCACAGCTGGGATGCTGAACCCAAGAGTCAAGCTTGTCCTAGAGCTCTAACAAATGGAGTTGACCCTTGACCCCCCAAATCAGCGTTAGCATCCCTGCTTATATTGTGAACTTTTCCCATTATTAAGTTAGCTTTGAGCTTTACCACACTTCTAGAGTAAATATTTTGGAATGCTAAGAAACTAAGGCCTGATTCTTAATCATAGAGAAAGTGATCTGTTTTTATTGTCGTACAAAAACATTTTCTAGCCACTTGACTATTTAATCTGATTCTCGAGCTTAAAATGAACAGTCCTTCAAGAAAAGTTTTGTTTCTGTAGCTCTTCTATTAGTTGCCAAATAAAGGTGCGTTTTTCATTGCTTCCTTTAACAATGTTTATTAGACAGCTTCTGCCCCAGATCCCCTGCTGGCTGTTAGAGAGACAGGGATGAAAGATATAGTCCTCATCTTCCTGAAATCTTCAGTCCGGTGACTTTCTAAAATATTCCTGAGGGGCAGAGAATTTCTAGTTTTACCTACTTCTCTATCCCTGGAATATTTATTACTTTCCTGATAAGAGAATACATTTATAATTTAAAAGTGTTTCAGTTACTTTCAGAAATCCGGTGGTGACAGAATAATTTAAAAACCTCATGACTTGAATTTGGGCTGAGGTGGTATGAAATAAATCAGGAATATTTGATTTTTTTAGGCCAAAATATTTTCCTTGGGCTAGAGGGATATTTTCATTTTAAATAAATTGTTTATTTAAATCACTTCCTAACAAGGCTGTGTCAGCCAAGTTAAATATTTAAATTTATTTTGTTTAAATAAACCTTAAAACCAACAGATTTCTTTCTTATTTAGATATATTTATCCCTTCACTTTTCAAACATAAATTATATAAACTAGGAAATTTTAATATATATATGGAAAGGGCACATGAGAAGGGAACATCAGAAAAATAGCTAGAAAGGAGTGAATTTTAAACAAACATAACTCATAAAATTAATAGTTGACATAATTTAACTTATTACCAAAATGTCTGTCTTTACAGATAATCTCCAGGAGACTTTTATTTTTATGAGTTCTAGTTAAATTTTGAAAAATGTTTGAGGGCTCTGTTTCACTAATAAGGAAAATAACTTCTTTCCCCAAATAACTGCTGCTGGTTTGTTTGTCAGCTCCCTAAATAAACTCATTTTACTATTACTATGGTTGAGTGCAGCAATATTCCCTTATAACGTAATGTGTAATCATGGCTGTACCTGCATTCATCTAAGCAAGACCGTGTCATCAAACAGGGATCTACTGGAAACTTTCCAAAGAACTGTCAAAGCCAGATTCCATGTAGAGAATCAGAAGAAAATAGCACTCGTGTCCTACTGTAGTTCAGTGTCAAGGATTTGCCCTCAAGGACGACAACTGCCACATAAGGGCACCACACAACAATGGAAAACCTGTTTGCCAACAGAATATTGAATTATCATCTGACTTTCACAGTGAACCACATTATTACATGATTCCCAGTCACGCATCTGGACCTCTGGCGTATTGTGCAATTATAACAGCTCTGGCTCTATACCACTAGTTTTGAACTCAGTTTGACTTCAGAACCCACCCATTTAGTATATCCTGCCTCCTCAGTACATATTGTGGACAGTTCCATAAACAGCTTTTATATAAACTTTAGCCTGTAGCCAGAAAGACTGTAAGAATTTTGTTTATAACTTGATGAGATTTTAATAAATTTTAAATTAATTTCCCATTTGAACCTCCCCTTCTCTGAGCTTTATGCCCTTGGTCATCCCTTAAGTAACTAACTTGTGAAGTTGTTGTTTTTCACTTCTGGTTTTGTTCCGTTGGTGATTTGGCTTTCTTTGTAAATGGTTGGTAATTTTGTGTATAAAGCACAGAGGTTCATTCATTTAAAATTCCACGTGTCATTTTCTAATAGCCAAAAAGTGCCTGAATTTCCAATACACAAAGGAAAGTTTTAGATAATTTACTTCAATAAGCTGGATAATTGCTCAAAGCACCAAGCACATTTGTTTCCATAATTCATGGGATTTGTGTGTTAATGAATGAATGTGTACATAAGAGATAAGGAAAGAATACAGAATACAGACCTACAAATGCAAGCCTGGGCTTCTCACAATATTTAAATTAAAGTACCAGATTCCCTCGGTGCCAGTCGCTTTAGGAATTTTATGTTCACTCCCTTGCTTCCAAAATACGGCATAGGTGTAACCCACCCTGTGACTTTCAAATTCACAAAGAGGCTCTATCCTTCAAGGCAGGACTTAATGGTATACCAAATGAATACCTTAGTGTCTTCTGAAATATTCCTGGATAAAAATTTGCCTTAAAGTCTTCCTTGACTTTCTATATTCATTAATTTAGAATATGACCCTATTTGAACAGCAAAAAACCTCTCAGGACAATCTTTTTAAATGGGTGACAGTCTGTTCTGGCTATGACAGAGTAGATTCAGGTGCTCAGATAAGAGGAAAGGTAATATCTTGCATATCAGTTCATGTTGAAGCTTGTGATTGCCTGTAAAGTTCAGTGGGAAAGGAAGTTAAAGCCGTGAAAACTTCTATAGAGTTTGGTCTGAATCCTAGCAGTGGCTGGTTTGGTATAGTATCCTGAATAAATTCATTCATATTGATCAGGAGAAGGAAAGAGTTCTTGTAATATGTGAGTTCTGACTAAGAGGAGGAATAGTTAGAAAATAAGAACTGGTCCCTCAGAATAATTCTGGTGGCTTAACAGATTGGGGAGGGACTCTGAGTGACTCTGAGTTGCTTTTATTGCGAGGTGGGTAGATGGAAAGTTAGGTTGCATATTTAATGTGGAATCTTAAGAGAAAGTGAGGCACTGGCCGAGTGGCGCAGCAGTTAAGTTCGCACGTTCCGCTTCTCAGCGGCCCGGGGTTCTCAGGTTCGGATCCCGGGTGCGGACATGGCACCGCTTGGCAAGCCATGCTGTGCTAGGCATCCCATGTATCAAGTAGAGGAAGATGGGCCCGGATGTTAGCTCAGGGCCAGTCTTCCTCAGCAAAAAGAGGAGGATTGGCAGCAGTTAGCTCAGGGCTAATCTTCCTCAGAAAAAAAAAAAAAAGAGAAAGTGAGTCCTTTTTTCTCAGTTATCTAAGAAACCCTTTAACCATTTTACAGAAAGAAGTAAAAAGCACTTAGAAAGTTGGATGTCACATGTTTAAGCTTCCTGCTCCAAGAGCAGGCCAGATAGTCATGTTCTGCATGGCTTTGTAGATATTCCTTTTTGTTCCATGTAAAAGTTCCATGTCCCAAGTTTTAAATCTTGATATTTTGATGTCAGACCTTATCTGCTTGACTGCATTCAGAGTATCTCTATTTCTTTAAGCCCTAGGAAAGCACAGTATGTGACATCATAGAGCTGAGCTATTGAAATTCAAGGGCAGTTTGGAATTGCCAACAATATGTACTGGAGAGATGGGTGGGTCTGAAGTCAAGTTGAGTTCAAAACTAGGCTCCTCTGCTTACAAGGTGGGTGATCTTGGACAAGGGGAAACACTACCCATGGGGTTCCTGTGAAGGTTAGATGAAAGAATACAAGGAAAAGGCTTGGTTGGCACAATGTCAGGCGTGTAGCAAAACGAATAAATGTTACCCTGATTATCGTTAGGAAGGAAAAACTTGTATTAAGATTTTCCTGTTTATATTTCATGTTAGTTTTAACACAAGTTACTCTTTAATACAGGTTACTATTTGAGGAAACAAGAATTTTAGCCGTTTACAAAATGATATATGATATAATACGTATATGATTTTCACGTAAGATCTTTCACTGGAAATGGTATTGAGAAAATGTCATGACAGCTCTAGGTAAAACCTAACTATTCCTTAGTTTTAAGATTAATGTGTGTAGATCTTGGCTTAATCTAAACTTATTATTCTAGAAAATAAATTTACGTGAATCGACTTCACTTCTAGCTAAATCTAGACTGGTACCTTCTTTGACACGACTTTCTTAAAAATATATATTATTTTCTAAATACTGTATTATTTAGAAATATGTTACTTTGTGTTCCATCCTTAAATACACATAAATGATTTCTATTTAAATAGTAGCCCACAAGATGTCACAAGAAGATAGAGATAGAAATGCTTTTTTAAGAAAATGGCTTAATAAGACTTCCTTTTAGGATAGTCTTCTCTCACTTTGTATAGGGTCATTTCCATATATTTCTATACGGACAAATATTTATGTAGTCTCTTTGATGTTTGAGGCACTGGGGATACAATGGTACCTTCCTCCCTTCGTGGAGCTTACTGAGCAAAAATGATTAAACAGACAAAATGATTCCCAATATGGTAAATGCAGTGAAGAAAATGTACAAAGGACTGAGTTGACGAGCGTGTGTGTATGTGCAGGCATGCGTGCGTGTGTATCCTGGAGATGTACTGTAGCTGGGTGATCAGGGAAGCTGAGGACTGAAGGAACCAGCTGAGCAAAAATTGGGGAGAAGAGGATTACAGCACATACAAAAAGCCTTGAATATCCAGCAGGTATGAAGAGCAGAAAGGTCATCTTTTTCAATCATTTAAAAAAGAAAAGAAATGAAAGAATATTCTCTAAAGACCTTGCATTTATATGGCCCTCGCATTCAGATTTCCAGTGAAAAGTTGGAAATCCCGAAGTGATGGGTCCCCCACTGTCAATCCTCGCTGTTGGTCTTTGGCTGGGTTGTTTTCTATATGTATGTGACCCCGATCTCTGGTTCTAGAACCTGCTCCTGAGTGGTAGAAGGAAAGCCTGATGGAGTAAAGGTGCCCTCAGGATGCCATGCTGCTGCAAGTCTCTCCTCGCTAAGCAATGTTTAAGAGCCTCCTAAGGTTTGGCTTGCTAGACTTGAAGGGCCTTTTTTATTAGGCCTCAGATCTCTGCTTTTCAGTGGTTCTCTCAGCCAATGAAAACCATTTCCAGAAATCACTAAGAACTATTTAGCCCTGTGATCACTCTTAAAAGACAACGCTAGCATCTGTGTTTCCTCATGGTGAATTTACCTTGACTTTAGGTGGGAAGTTACCCATTAGGCAACCCATATTGAATTCTCGCTCGCTCCGAGTACATAGACTTCAATGTTCTGCTGCCTGTGTGGGCTAAATTTAGTTAAGATTTGAGTCTGAAATGTAGTTGGTTAGCAGATATACGTGTGTAAAAAAATGGTTCTACCAACTGGCTGGAGTAATCTTCCCAAAGGATATAATGTTGGCCTTCAGCTGATGGTAGGGTGTGCCCACCATGACAAGATGAATAGTGCAAAAGACAGAAGTTCTGACCAGTAAGTCCGTTCAGGACATAAGTAGTGTACTTTTCCCTAGCCACCCTTAAGTAGTTCATGACTGGGTTCTATCAGCTTCAAACAGCAAGTGCACTTTTGGCCTGTGTCAACCAAAGCACATCACCAATCGTTGCCACAGCCGTCATCCTGAACTCATCCTCCAAGTCCTCAAGTACATTCTGGATCATAAAACAACAAAATGATGGCAAAAGCAATAATAATAAAAAGCAAATTAAGCTTTTAGTATAAAGTTATTATATTGCATTCTAATGTATTTGACAACCTAACATTCATCAAAGATATATATATATATATAAAATTCTCTATTTTTCTGTCAACCATAATATTTTGTTAGTTGGTATCTACCATCCTTGACCATAGTGAATAATGGAGTTTACTGTGCCCAGTATGTCCGTTTAAGCAGAGATGATAATGCAGCTATGGAACCACTAAAAAACAATTCACAAATGAGCCAGAGAGAGTGGAAGGAAGAAAAGGGAGGTGTTCCATGTGCACTCAGTAAAATCTCTTTGCGCCATCAAAACTTTATGCGGTTAAATCTGACCAAGTTCTCTGCTGCCACTGATGCTTTCCATTTCTTTGGATGATGGTTTTGCCTCCTTGGAATTCAAATAGGCTAATCAGGTCTTGGAAGTTGATGTTTATCTTAATTGAAACTGAGATTCTTTTCGTCTTTTTGCTCTGAGACTCCTACTTTGAGGCTGAAAGGTCACGTTAAATGTGCGCAGCATTTGGGAAACCACATAATGAATTCAGATAAATTCATGCCTATTAAAAAGAGGCTTCTTTTTCTCAAGTTCCAGAGCTTACGTAGAATAAACCATTGGTTTTTGTCTGAATTTCTTTTAAAGGAGCTTATTCGGTTTCTTCTTTAATGCGCTCACGACAGAGAAGGGGAAAATCCCAAATTTCCATTTAGTCTTTTTCAGAAAAAGGCATTTTGTTCAGTAATTGCAATTAAACTCTGTTGGACTTTAACAGCTGCTACAGCTGTTAACAAAGGGAGGGGAAGTCTTTGTTAACATTACTTTAAGGATTTCTTATATTGTCTATCTTTAATCTAGCAAGTCTGCTTTTTAAAATTTACTGATCTGCTTGTGTACAGGTGCAAAAAATATATGTACAAAAATGTTCAGTAGTTTTTGCAAAAGAAGACTAGAAACAGCGGAAGTGTCAGTCCGTATGGGGCTGACTGAACATTTCATGCACAACGATAATGGAATACTGTGGAGCTGTGAGAATGAGCGCTTGTGTGCTGGTATGGAACTGTCTCCAAGTGATGTTTACTATTACTATTATTGTTACAATTTGAAAAGATGATACTCATACAGGTGTCCACTCTCATTAGTTTTCCTTGTGTATCTCTTAGAATTTGTTTATGTAAATGCAAACCATGAGAATATAAATTCTATTCACTCCCCTCTTTTTACATAGAAAGAGGCATAGTCTACACTGGCACTTTTCTACAGCTTGCATTTTCCACTTGACCACATGAGGCTGTCAGTGTATGAAGAGACTTTTCAATGTGGTATTTAGACACGATGGACTACTACTCAGCCATAAGAAATGACGAAATCCGGCCATTTGTGACAACATGGATGGCCCTTGAGGGTATTATGCTGAGTGAAATAAGTCAGAGGGAGAAAGTCAGATACCATATGATCTCAATCATAAGCAGAAGATAAAAACAGAGACAAAAAAACACATAGCATTGGAGATTGGATTGGTGGTTACCATAGAGGAAGGGGGGAGGGCAAAATGGGTGATTACGCTCACGTGTGAGGGGATGGACTCTAATTAGTTTTCGGGTGGTGAACATGATGTAATGTACACAGAATTCGAAATATGATGTACATCTGAAAATAAAAAAAAATTAAAAAAAATAAAAATGTTGTGGAAACCAACCACAAAAAAAAAAAAGACTCTTCATGCTCTTTTTTGGAGGAGCTTCATTGAAATAGAGTTCACATACCATCCTATTCACCTACTGGAAGTGTAGAATTCGTTGATTTTTAACATATTCACACGGTTGTGCAGCCATTATCACAATCAATTTTAGAATATTTTATCACCCTAGGAGAAACCCAGTACCCTGTAACTATCACCCTCCAACTCCTCCATCGTCCGCCCCACTCTCAGCCCTAGGCAACTACAAGTCTACTTTTCTGTCTCTCTAGATGTGCCTGTTCTGAATAGTTCATATAAATATAATTTTATAATATACAGTCTTTCATGATTGGCTTCTTTCACTTAGTATAACCTTCTCAAGGTTTGTCTCTGTTGTCATGTGTACCAGTATTTCATTCCTTTTTTATGGACAAATAGTATTCCATTGTACGACTGTACACATTTTGTTTATTCACTCATCGGTTGATAAACATTTGGGTTCTTTTCACCTTCTGGCTATTATGAGTTATGCTGCTCTGAACATTTATGTAAAAGTTTTTGTGTGAGCATATATTTTCATTTCTCTTGGGTATATACCTAGTAGTGGAATTTCTGGGTCAAAGGGTATCTCTATCTTTAACTTTTTGACTGTTTTCCAAAGTAGCTGTATTCTCACTCATTTTTGCAGCAGAAAATTATCCTATCGAATAGCTGCATCATTATTAATTTTGTCTAGGTATATTTTTAAATAAAAAAGTTAAGACACAACGTTCCTATTTATATAAATATCCAAAGACTCTTGACGTACGTGCATATGTTTTCACCCACAAGTGTTTTTCTGCATATGCACTCAAGATAGTGGTAAGACATGCTAACTCTGGGGAGGAGGTGGCTACAGGTTTGGGAACCTGAAGTAAAAGGGGGCTGAGTACCCATACTTTTGAATTTGGGGGATTTTCCCCACATGCACTGATTACTTTTTCAATTGAAAATATGACTCATTAGTGTAACAAAACAGAAATGTGTTTTCTTGGCACTCTTCTGACAAATAGTGATGAGGCCAGGGGCTTCTCAACTTGTGATTTGCAACAGTCATCCTGCACTGTGAGGTGGTTAGTAGTATACAAGCCTCTTCTTGCTGTCTGCCCAGTTTGACTTCATTTTTAGTTGTTAGAGCAAATAATTTTTTTCTTTTTTTCTTTTTTTGAGGAAGATTAGCCCTGAGCTAACATCTGCTGCCAATCCGCTTCTTTTTTTTTTTTTTTGTGCTGACGAAGGCTGGCCCTGAGCTAACATCCATGCCCATATTCCTCTACTTTATATGTGGGGTGTCTACCACAGCATGGCTTGCCAAGTGGTGCCATGTCCGCAACTGGGATCCCAACCGGCGAACACCAGGCCGCCAAAGTGGAATATTTGCACTTAACCGCTGCACCACCAGGCCATCCCCAGGGCAAAAATTTAATGTCTGCTCTTTTACCTTCAAGATCCAAGGTTTCATTTCAAAAACAGTCATTGTTTAGTTCTTATTCTAAAATAATGTTCCCCAAATGTTTTATACAAACCAATCCACATAAAAGGCAAAAAAAGAAAAAAGAAAGATGAGAACAAGCATCTGGGTGAAGCTTGACATTGAGAAACAAGAGGAGGGTGGATGAACTCAACATGAAACGTGTGGTGCTAACGAGCAGGGCTGGTCAGTCTGGAGTCCCTCACAGTTTCCCATATATGTGTGTGTTGGAGATGGGAAGAGGGAATTGTTACTTCCTGCACAGCATCTGTCACGTAGCTTTAAAACGGCTTTGTGTTGGTTTTCATCTGTGCTTGAAAATAAGCTGTTTTAGTGTGAGCGTTTCTATTCATTTAAGACAAAAACTATAGTGGTTATATGTTAAACGCACCAGTGGACTCTGATTTCTGCCTTTGACTGAGTTAGCTCGCCTTAGTATATGATAGCAAAGTGCCCGAATTCTTTTGCTGTTTGATTTCTTTGTTTGTATCCACTTATTTATTCATCAGCATTTTTTCATTCGACACAGCTATGTGGCCACTCCTCAGTGAGCGATGCTTCCTTCTATGGAGCTTTGGAGGGCATGATTTCCAGCTGGAGGAAGAATGACTTAGCAGGCTTTAATAGTCAAAATCCTTACATTTCTTTTAAGATATATTAACCCAACCTGATTTTGAATTTGGTTCACTTAGTTCTTCTATAAAATGAAAAAAATAATGTCAGCAGTCAGTATGAATTAGCTTAAAAATACATCATGAAAGATATAAAGAAGAGATTCCATAAAAGTTAAATCTTTGGGACTAATGTAAAAGAACTTGGTTTTATCAGAAATTTATAAAAGAGACTTTCCTTAGAGCTAAAAAGCCTTTTTCGAGGAATAAAATCATGGGTGAAGAAGTGAACATGTTTTTCTTCAATCACTGTCTACGTCTTGCTGTGGGAATGAGGAGTATGCTGTGCGTGGCAACTTTGTTTGGGAATGGAGAAGGGCTGAGTGATGGAATTAAAAAAGGTGCTTCCAGAATAAGTACTACATCCGATTAACTTGCCTATTAGCAGTCTATTCCTGGAGAATTCATTTATGAAGATGATTGTAACTAAAGAAAAGTCTTATTACATTCCATTTTATTTAAATATGGAGATAGCTTACGTCAGAAAATGTATTCCTTTCAACTCATGATGCATTTTCCCTTTGGCAGGACTGTTGTTTATTTTTAGAGGAGAAGACACCGACTACTGACAGCATTTTTTCAGAAATAGAGCTTTTGCTGCCAGGAGGCAACTAGTAATTCATTTGCGAAACGTCAAGGGCTTTAACAAAGAATTTTATGTTGTAAAAACTTCACGGTGCCTGCTTTTCTCCGTGATCCAAAAAAAAAGCAGCAGCAAGATTCTTTGACATTTTTATGTATAACGTGACTAGAGAGTGTGACTCTACTGTTGATCATGATCTAATTGTGATTGCTAAGGACTGCGGCTGAGCTGCGACCGTGATGCATGTTGTTATGCTGGGAGCATAGGCACCCCGTGAAGAAAGCAGGGGCCAGAGTTCTGCTGGGTATTTGTTTATTTCTGCATGTCATCGTATCCCTTCCATACTATCACTTCTCCATTTACAATCTAGATGACATGAATAATCATAGTAAGTCATCATTCGGTCATTAGAAAATGGGGTTGATAAGGCGTCTGTGTCGGGAAAACACCATCTGGTTAGTCGGGCTGAGGGGTGGAATCACCTTTGTACGGTCACGGTGCTCCACGTGGTGGAGCGAGAACTCCAACCCAGGCTGCTGGACCCCAAAGTCTATGCGCTTGACCTCTCTGCTGTACTGTCTCTTGGACAACTTGCTTTATGAGAAACTGCCTTAATACAACTTTTAAAGTAAGGGGTAGCACAGTAGTGCTTGCCTCCAAGACAAATATGAAATATATAACATTTCACAGAGTCTAACTACATTGTGTTGTTGGGGACTCCTTCATGTTTTACTCAAATAGGAAAACATTACTAATTTTAAGTTTCTTGCCATATAATCTGCAAAATATTTACAGTCAAGGCCCACTAACGCTCACATATTTTCTTTTATTTAAATAATTTTGATTACAAAAGCAATTCATGTGCACGCTAGGGTCTTTCAAAAATATAGAAAAATAAAGATACAAATACAAATTAGTCATAACTTCACCACTTCCCAAAATAACTGCTGCGAATTCTTCAGTATTTTCTTCTTGTCTTTTTCTAAGCAAGTATGGTACTAACAACAATCATATGGATCATACACTTTTACTTCCAGCTTTTTAAAATTTAACATTTTATCATGAGCATTTTCCCACATCATTTAATATTATTTGAAACACTATTTATATACATGCACAATATTCTACCTTAAAAATATTTCATAATTTAAACATTTACCTACTGTTGGACATTTAGGCTGTTTCTAATTTTTCCCAAAGATTAAAAATATCAACGTTTTTTCTTCCGTGGATTTCCTATTTGTCTATTAGCTGTTTTTCTATTGTAGTTGTATAGTTTTTCGTGTTGATTGCAAAAGTTCTTTACATATTAGATATAGGAGTCTTTTTCATCTCACATTTTTTGTAATTATATATACCAGCTTTTAGCTCCCCTTTCACCTTTGTTTATGGTGTTTTATATAGTCAAATATATTGATTTTTTTGGTAACTTCTTTCTTTGCTTTAAGAATATGAAGGTTTTTTCCTATACTAATAGCAGATAAATACTTAGCTATATTTTATTTATTTGTGGATTCATTTTTTACCTAATTCTTTAATGTTTAGAATTTATTTCAATATAAGGATCTAAGTTTATTTTATTCTCAATTAGTTAACCATATATTCAAGGACCATTTGTTGAATACTCCATACTTTACTTATTACTTTGTATCACATATAAAATTTTATATATCATCTATCCACCTGTCAGGTGTAAACTTATATTTTATAATTAATATCATAATAGAAACCAGTTTAAAAAAAAAGGAACCCAGTGCAGTCCGTTGATAGAAATATACTGTATTAAACCTATTATAATTGTCTAACTATTTTTACATTTGCCTTCAAAACCTTTTTATTGCTTGCGTCCATTTGCTCCCCCCTGTAGAAACCTTTATCCTTTCTTGTCCCAGAGACTTGATTAGTTAATTACGTTAGGAAAGGCAAAATGAGAGACATTGGAACCCAGAATGAGCCCTTTCACTAAAATAAAGCAGAGATTGGTAGGACCAGGTGATAGGTGGGTGGAGGTGGTAGATGGAAGCAAGAGCAGTGGACTACCCAATGGGCACTGGGGTGAGTTCCATCTAGCAGTCATAATGGCAATGTCATCTACCAACTCGTATCTGGGGACAAAATATAACAGTGCCCTAACAAGTGGCTCAGTACAGGTGATTCTTAGAAATATATGCCCAGGGTGTGGACAAGACATTTTAAAGCGTGGAAAGAAAATATTATATTTTTTCTCATCCTCTCAAAATTTCTCTTTGTACTGTATTTTACAAAATGGATAATATTTTGGTGCAGTAGTACAAGAATATAACATAACGTTAAAAATAAATACAAGATGGAGGTGCTTGCACTTTATTTATTTTTTTTACTGCTAGAAATATACTAACCCGTAAGATTGGAGATCACTGGTCTAGATCATGTGACCTCAGGAAGGTCTGTGTACCAGCTTGCAGTTCACAGTAGAACAGGAGCAGAGCAACTCAAGCCTCCATCCAAAGGTCCTATGAGCTGGAGTCTCAGGAAAGGAAAACAGGCACAAGGAATTAAGGCAAAAGCCAGTAATCAGAGATGGGACATATATTCAAGGTGACTGTGGCAAGGGTGGGGTGATGTTATCTTCCAGAGCAATGCTGGAGGGCTCTGAAGTTTGCTCCTGCTTAAAATGAAAATTATTTCTAGAGACCAGGGACGAGTCAGAGCAGCAAGTAAGGTTCAAGTGACAATGCTGAAGATGGGAGCAAGTTGCAGAAACTGCATTCGAGGCCATCTGTTCAGCAAGTTTTCATTTTTCAAATAAGGGTCTGCTATGGAATCAAGGGAATACTTGATCAATAATGGCCCATGCCTATGGCTACCTTCCATGTCTGTAAAAATGTCCACCAATAAAAAATTTTATAGAAAGTTTCATCAATGTCAAAAGCCATTGTGTTCAATCCAGTCAAACCATCCCAACCGCACCATTCCTGAAGTACCCATTGTTGACACCAGGAAGCTTAGGTTGTCCTTAGCCTTGAGCAAATATGGGCAGGGCCTCTTATTTCTCTGTTTTACTCTGCATTAAATGGTGCCTACCCACATTGAAAATACTAGCACGTTACCAGAAAATCAGCATTTTACCCTGCTTTTACAAAATCATGCCCAATATTTGTCCTGTTTTTAAGAGGACACCTATCACGAAGATTATATACTCTAGTGTGCTTCTGGAGCTGTTGGTTGAGGGACTTTATATATTTTTTTCTCAGTTTGACCTTGTATCAATTAAGAGTAGACTTTAAGTTATACGATTAATATATTCCATTAAAAATGTGTAGATTCGTCTTTAAAATACTGAGTCACATTTCCTACTTCCTTAGAGTTTAATTTCTGAAATATTTGATCTTTATTTCAGATTGATTGTTAGTTGGAAGTAAATTAAAACTTCAACCTTTATTCTAAAGTCTTCTAATTTCTCTGTTAAAGTAGCCAGTGATCCAGCTGGAGTCACTACAATATACATGTATAGTATGTGCATAGATACAATAGATTGTGAGAATAGCTCTTTAAGAGAACTCTGTGACAAAATATAAAACCCATAATTTTTGCACTTTGAAAATTGTTTTTGCTTTGCATAATCCTAAAGGGAGAATTAGTACTTTTAATTAGAAGAGTGGCTAAAAGAGCAACATTAGTTCTTTGCTTTTCTTTTTTTTTGTAAGGAACATCAGCCCTGAGCTAACATCTGTCCCAATCTTCCTCTATTTTGTATGTGGGATGCCACCACAGCATGTCTTGATGAGTGGTGTGTAGGTCTGCCCCCGGGATCTGAACCCACTGACCCTGGGCCGCCAAAGTGGAGCATACAAACTTAACCACTACACCACTGGGCCAACCCAAGTTCTTGCTTTTTTTCTAGATTTTACCTACATAAACATTTTGCTATAAGAAGGTAAGGTATTTGTTTATACTTTCATTTCTTTATTCGTTAAAAATATTTATTGAACGAGTACTATATGCTAATATACTAGAACCCTCAAAATGTATGTAAATAAGAATAAACTCACATGACATGTTTTCTGTATGAAATTAAGAGACATGATCTGCTCATCTATATTATGTATCTGAGTGAAATATTTAACCTGTCACAATGTTGTACTTCAACAGGGTTGTTTACTCTGTGCCTTTTAATGTAAGAGCACTCACTAATTTAACAAGCATTGCACGACAAATGTCATTAATTAGCTCAGCGCGGCTGTGAGACAGATAGTCCTATAAATCAGCTGCTTCTCCAGTCACGAATTAACTGACTGAGTTTCACGGTAGAGGCATTTATTTCATTTAGACTGTGGTTCTTGTTATGATCAAATGAAGTCAAGTATATGAACTAATGTAAAAAGCCATATTATAATGGCTCATGGGTGTATGTATATGTGGGTCTAAGTGATTTTACAAACAAAATGTGTGACACAGTCATTATGGTTTGTAACTGAAGTAAGTTTTACAAAACCTAACTGGATTCTCAGCCTATAACATATGCATACATGCATGTGTTATATACACACACTTACTCTGTGATAGAGTATTTACTTATGTATTTAAGGGACACAAATATTTAATTTTTGGAGTTCTCACAAAGAAATAAAATAGTCTTACTTTATCTGCATAAAGATCAGCATCTGGAACTATAAAAATGACTGTGATCCCAGATTGTTGATAATTGGACTGCATTTTTACTTTTTATTAGTATGTTGACATGCATGTAGAGCCAGCCTTCCTTTGAAGAAGGAGCAATCACATGGATTATTTCCATAAATGGTTGCTCTTCTCTCTCTAAGAGAACCCACAAAAAAAATTATAGAACTATTAGTCACCATGGTTGAAAATATCACATAAAGTTAATATAGTCCCCATCTGGTGATACATTTTTCTATCAGATTTATTAAGGTCAGAGTTGGTTTTGACTAGAGCTGTGACATTAGCCGCTATTATTTAACTGCTATTATTTAATAAGAGATGGAAGGCCTAATGGATAATTGTTTCTTTCTGGACATTTATGTGTTTTTATTAGAATAATGAGTACAGAATTATCAACATCATTCTGTGTAGATTTTATTTGTTTTTAAATAATATTTGTAATGTCAAACTCATTTTTATTTCGTAACCTAACCACACACAGAGCCTACAGTGAGGCAAAACAGAGGTTGAAACATGTTTATTGCCATTGGCTTTAAAGAGACCTCTAAGCAGTTTGCCTCAATATTTAAAAAGGAAAAAGACCTTTCTGAATAGATGCCATTGTGTTGTTCAAACAAAGCTGACTCTGTAGAAGAGAAATAGATTGTTTTCTCTTGGACCAGTGAGCATCATCACCGGGACAGAATTCAACAGGGGCAATAAAGGATTTTCAAAGGTTTAGTTGTTGTTGTAGAAGCAGATACTAGTTGTTATTCTAGCATTAAAGATATATAAGATATATCCATATATATGTGTGTCATCGCACACACACCCACATCCGTACACACTCTTGCTTGACTACATTCCTTTATTCTTTGAAATTCTTTTGAGGGCCCTGAAAACATCTTACTAAAATGACAGGAGGGGAATGGAATCAAGCTGACTTTTTTCAGTATTTACAATGTGCCTGGCTTTGTGCTCTGTACTTCACTCTCATTTGCTCATCCAACCTCCCAGAACTTGTGGTATAAGACTGTCTACATTTACAGACGACAAAACCGCGATGCAGGGAGCCTGAGAAATCTGCCTGAAGGCACAGGACTATTGGCAGAGCCGAGGTTTGAGGCCACTTCTCAGGGTTCCAGCACATACGTGCGTACGTACATATGTACTTCAACTCAATTGAAAGTAAAGTTTTGACGAGGCTACATTTGACAACTCCATAGTTAGTAGAAGTTTTGGTTTGTTAAGATTTTTCAAAAAATCAGAGAGTTTATTGCCAATTTTATTTTTCTCTTAAAAAAACATTTTCTTCCATTGCTGACGCGCAGTTATAAAAATAAATTAGAGGTAAACAGATAACAGTTTCCTGGCTGCCTTCACGTCTGTGAGCCTGACACGGATCCCAGAAGGAAAAATATGCTGCAACGAGGCTTATGTGATATTACATATTTAGGGATCCTTTGACTGCTTATTTACAATATCCAGTTACAGCCACATTAGTTTCCTTTTTGGGCAAAAGCACACATTCGCTTGACCATTATTTTGGCGGAGGCTGACTTTGCCTGCCACTTCCAATATGTCCTTGTGTGCCCAAGCTCGTAATTGCAGCAGTTGAGTCTGGAGCTCTCCTGACAGCACCGTTATGCCGGCAGGAGCATTGGTGAGACCTGCCTCAGAGGCTTATTTGTCACAAGGAAAGGAATGCAGACCTGCTTCACTTTGCATCATAAATGTATTTCCAAAGGTAGTTTCTTGTTTAGTTATTTTGTAATAATTTGCATTTTTCTAAGTACAAAATAAACACACATTCATTGTGGAAACATTGGGAACTCCAGAAAATACATGTTTTAAAATATAACCTGAAATCACAGCATCGGGGGGATAGCCATCATTAACATGGTGGTTTCTTTCCTGCATAACTTTTTAAAGCATACACACATACACACAAACATATCAAACGTTACACACATGTATAAGCATATATAACTAGAGATTGGACAAAACTGAGTTACAGAGATTGAGCATTTGAAACATGTTTACAGTAGTCCCCCCTTATCTGAAGTTTTGTCTTCCACAGTTTCAGTTACCAGCCATCAACTGCGGTCTGAAAAATTAAATGGAAAATTCCAGAATTAAACAATTCATAAATTTTAAATTGGGCACCATTCTGAGTAGTATGATGAAATTTCGTGCTGCATGTCACCAGTGAATGAATCATCCCTTCGTCCAACCTAGCCATGATGTATGTGTTACCCACCCATTAGCTGCTTAGTAGTGGTCTCGGTTATCAGGTCAACTGTCACGGTATCACAGTGCTTGTGTTCAGGTAACCTTTATTTTAGTTAATAATGGCCCTGAGCACAAGAGTAGCAGTGTTGGCAGTTTGGATATGCCAAAGAAAAGCCATAAAGTGCTTCCTTTAAGTGAAAAGGTGAAAATTCTCAACCTAGTAAGAAAAGAAAAAAAATTGTATGCTGAAGTTGCTAAGATCTACAATAACTTTTATTAAAATATATTGCTATAGTTGTTCTATTATTAATCTCTTACTGTGCCTAATTTATAAATTAAACTTTATCATAGGTAGGTATCTATAGGAAAAAGTATAGTATATACAAGTTTCAGTGTTATCCACAGTTTCGGGCATCCACTGGGGGTCTTGGAACATATCCCCCGCAGATAGGGAGGGACTACTGTATTGCCATATATATCCTACTGTTGTGTGCCAGATGACCATCAGGACAGTATTATCAGTTTTTCATTCTGTATTTCTTACTTAACATTTTTAATAAACATTTTCCCATATCATTTAGTATTCTAGGAAAATCTAATATTCTAACAGTGGCATAGGAATCCATTTTACACGAAATAAAATGATTTTTTTTAGCCATTCTTTCAATTGTTGGGCATTTAAGTTTTCCCCTGTTTTCTCTAACATAATAATGGTTCATTGAACATCTTTGTAACATAAATTTTAATCTGTATCTGTGATTAATTACTTGGGCAAAATTCTTGGAAATGATATTACTGGGCCAAAAAGTTTAAATATTTATAAACCTGTCAATACATACCATATTGCCAGATATTTATTAAAACATATTTTAACCCTACTTAAAGGAAGTTGCTCTTTCAAGAAATATGCAGTCGTATGTCACTTAATAATGGGGATCCATTCTGAGAAATGCGTTATTAGGCAATTTCGTTGTATGAGCATCATAGAGTGCACTTACACAAACCTAGATGGTGCAGACTGCTATACACCTAGACTTTATGGTACTAATCTTATGGGACCACCATTGTATATCCATTATTGAGCAAAATGTCATTATGCAGCACATGACAGTAGTAAATTCTCTTTTTTGTAAAGAGCAAAACTGTAATTGGTATTTATTTAAATCTGAATTTTCACAGCATTTCATCCAGTTACATAACCTTGTTTTACAGATGGGAAAATAAGGCCCAAGATCCATTACAGGACAGAGTAGCACAAAGATCTAACTTCCAAAGCTGGCCCAAAGCAGTTACATTTATATTATCAATTCAGTCAAGAAATTCTTTGGATTTTCTGTCAAAATGACTTCAATCGTTGAGATCATATTTGATGGGGGAATATTTCAATATTTCTTTTACACGTGGTGATATATTTTGACTCTTATAAGCAGGGCCTCTACAGTAAAAACAAGAATCATTTTATTCAATCTGCAGGTAGCAATAGCATGCTCTGAAATTCATGCTCACAGACAGTGGTTCTCAAACTATGGAGCACCTAAGGAATGCTCTATGTTTGTGTGTGTTTTAAAACACAGAGTCCTGGGTTCCTCCCCAAGACTCTGGTTCAGTAGCTCTGGATAGGACCTAGAAATATTCATTTTAACCAGCACCCCCCCACCACCCCCCCAGTTAATTCTCAGGCAGGGAGTCCAAGGCTACACTGTGAGAAATACTGGTGTGATGAAGAACTCTGACCTTTGTGCTTTGATACTAGCTCTGCATCTATCTGTAATTTATTTAATTTCTCTCTGCTTCAGTTTCCTTATCTATAAGGAGGGGTGGGAAATACTAGTTTTCTCCACCAGGGGTTGTTGAGAGGATTAAATGAAATAAGCCATGCAAAGGAATTATTAGCACAATCTTTAGCACATAGCAAATACTTAATAAAGGCTAATTCCTGTTATCATTGTTGTCATTGGCATTATAGTGATGTCCCTATTTCTTCATTGGCACATTTAAATGTATAATTTTAAATGATTGTCATTGTTGGTGGATTATTGATTGTGTTTGTTGTCCCTTCTGACTTGACTCAATTCTGTTTACTTAGATATTTCCCTCTTATTTGTCTCTTGTCCCCACTTACACACACCACTGGAGTTGAAATTGAATTGAGATCAAAAGCAGCAGGAACTACTCAGAGAGTTTGGTAAGAACAGCTGAACGAGCATCAATGAATCTTGTTGAAAATAAAATAGTGATTCCACTGCTCACCTGCTAAGAGATCCCATCGGAAAGTGTCCGTTCTCCAGGCCATGTAGGCCTATAATCGGCACCGTGTATCAGCCATTGCAGGCATTTGCATAGTTAATTCTTTCTCACCTGGTTCAGCAATAAAACCTGTGTTAAACAGGGAGATTTCTAGAAATGGATCTTGAAGTCTGTATATAGAAAATCCACTCAATAAATAGTTAAGAAGTTCCTATACATGACGTCAGAACTGTGTTAGGTACTGGAGATACAGAAATGAATATATTAAAGGAATTTAATTCAGCCATTTTGTGTGATAATCTTTCTGAACAAAACAACATGATATAGAACCTTCAGGCAGTATTCAATTTATGGCTACTTCCTACTAAAAAAGATTGATGTATCTGAAATTGCTGGCTGCTAGATATTCCAATCATTTCAGAATGTACTAATTTGGCTGAAGAACCTACTTTGACTAAATAGGGTACCTTAAAGCACAAGTCAAATGTCCTAAGAGAAAATATCATTACACCAGCAAAATCTCTGTTTAATCCCAAAAGAAAAGCCCTCTCAAAGGCCTAGTTATTTCAAGTCAGGTTTAGTTAAACCATATAACTTAGACATTCTCTTGAGTGTCACTGAAATTTTTCCCAGAACTGTGACTTTGTCAAGCCAAGTTACCCTTCCTTCTGATCCACGGAAAGAGATAACATTTATTGAGAAGTCATTGTATGTCAGTTCTTAAACTGGGCACTTAAATAGTCTCTCGTTATTTCTTTGTAACAGCCCTTTCTTACACCTAGGACCTTGCAAAGAATATGTCAGGAAGAGATAGGAATAGCCTTATAAGGTTCAGTCAGCCAAGAAGCTATTTTGCTCAAGTGCAGAAAGAAGCCATTGCTGCCAAGTACTTGGCTGTGGCTGGTAGAGGATGGTGTTTCTTAGAAAGACCAGGGGACATGGCTGGATCCATTGTCCTGCTTGCCCAGGGCCAGGCTGGGTATCAGACATAGTGGTTTGATGCCCTTTTATTGACAGTTGTCTTACTTTAATAGGATCCTGTTGCTTTTATGGTCAATGGATGGTCCTTAAATGGTTTGAACTTTGTCCCCATTTCATAGCAGAAATTCTTAACCTAGAGTCCACAAATAGGCTTTAAGGATCTGTAACCACTTTAAAATAATAACAATAAAAATTTAAAAGCACTTAGTGTCCCACATTGTGCTAATAAGCACTTCACATGTTTTATCTCATTTAACCCTCATAATGGCCCTAGCAGATGGGTACTGTTTTTATTTCCATTTTGAAGATGAGGAATATGAAATTTAAAGAGGTTAAATAATTTGCAGAATGTTGATAACTATATAGCAGCAGAGTAAGGGCTTTAATCCATGCTGTCTGACTCTAAAACCCTTAGGCTTAACCACTACGCCATACTGAACTTTCTGGAATGACATCAAAAGGCGTAGGGGCATCTGTATGTGTGTGTGTATGTGTTTATGATTTTTTCCGAAGGCTTACGTTTCTGAAGATTTTCAAGTCATTTAATTCTTAAAGGGACCTCGGATCTCCAAAATATGAAACCCCTCTGCTAGAGGATGGCTATATGTCTGGCCTTTTATTAGAATGACCTTGGCAGAAACAATCTGTTTCATACCTCTTGGCACTCTATACTTGTGTTATCAGTTGAACCACTTGGTTAGTTCACCAGGAAGATCTGGAGGTCTTAAGCTGAGAGCCAAGTGCTTCCCAGATATGTGCCTTTCATTACCAATACCATTTGACCCCCTCTCTCCTTAGGGTGCAACACCAGGTTGATAGTAGCTTTCAAAATAAAACATGCTACTCATCAAATATCTAGAGAACTAGGAAAGCTGCAAGAAAATAAGAAGTAGGTGAGTTCAGAGGCAAAGAAATCACAAGTTTGGTACATTCCATGTAGTTGTATCATAACTTACTAAAACTGGTATGTTACCCTAGGCGTGGATTGAAATATGCTATTGAATAATAAAGAATTTTCATCTAGTTTATATTAGTGAAATTATATATTTTTTGGAACCAGGATCAAAGTCACATCCTCTCTCTGCTCTAACAATTGCATAGCCACATAAAAGTCAAGTCTTACAGTCAAAGTAATAACAGAATTTTGTTCTGATAGAAACTATAAACATACTAACACCTCTGTTAAAATTTTAGTTGGACTGTCTGAACTGAGGAGGTTGTGTGTTGGCCATTAGTTTCAGTAACTGGAAGGGTTGCAAATGATAATTTCATTGGTATTTTACTGGCCTCAGAGATGCCTGCAGTGAGCCAAATTAAAGCCATCTTATTAAAATGTCGAAGAAATATGTAGGAAATTGCAGTGTATTTAAAGGGGAAAGAATAAAAAGGAAATTAACGTTTACTGAACACATACCACTTTCAAAACACTATCTTAGGTGCTTTAAGACTCATTAGCCCATTTTGGTTTTCTAATCATGAATGCTTTATAATCCCTTTTCAACAAGTGTGGAAGCTCAGGCTCAGAGAGCTTAAGTAGCTTTGCTTAAGGTCCCAGAGCTGGCGAGGAACAGAGCCTGTTCCCATCCAGATCTGATTCCAAAGCCTGTGTAGTTTCTGCTATGCTATGATACTTTGGGGAGCTAAATACCATTTGGGGATCTAGTTTTAATGAGCTTCATCGGTATTTTAATAAGGGACCCCTGGATCCTAGGAAACCAATGAAACATAATGGATAAAAATATGAACTTCAGGCAAGTTATTTAACTTCTCTGAGCACTGTTTCTTTATTCAACTCAGTAATAAAAATCAAATGAGACAATGGATATGAAATGCTGAGAATAGTACATTCTCTGTTTTTATCATCCATTGTTATTATTGTGCTACCCTTGGTAAAAGGCCCATAGAATAAGGGCGGTTGGATCCCTGTGGACAGTAAATCACTCAGCTGAGGACCATCTGGAGGACTTGCCTTTGGGAGCTGCTAAGATGTCAGCTCTAATTCTGTCTGGGGAATGCAGTGGCAGAGAGGAGAGTTTGACAGATAGGTCTCCGTTGAGGAGGCATTTCAGCAAAGTAATGTGTTACCAAGGCTATGAAAGATGTTAGAGCCCACACTTTCTCTCAGGGACAACAGCCGGAGTTTGAAGCATCCAGGAGAAACCACAGGTATATGAACACACAGCAATCACAGCAGTGACACTTCGACCCCATGTGGGAGATTTAAATACTGGGTCTCCAAAATTATTTGCCCATTTACCTTTACCAAATGGAACTCCAGCAAGGAGATGGAGAAACCTTTTCTCCTGTGGTTCCTCGCCCATGTTCGTCATTGCTTAAGCAGTGTTTATTTTGGTAACAGGAATACCTGGCCTTCTAGAAGTAACTTAATCTTCACCATTCCAAAGATAACCTTTCTGAGGTAATCTTCACATCAGTAGAGGCCGCAAAACATTATCTCTATGCAATAAATAGCTCAGGTTTCTAGTCATTCCCAAGAACATTGACCTCACATTACTTACCATCTCACAGTCAAAAATACTTTTGCTCTTACCTCACACTATATACAAGACTGGAGAATGAGCAAGATTATTACATTTTGCTTGATGTATTTTGGCATTACAGGCAGCATATATTTTTGTTATTATAATTTTTAGCTATGTTGAAATGTGTATGAAATTTCTCAGGTGAAAGAGAGCCTTTGATGCAATATTCAAAAAGGATAACTCTGAGTCAGAGGGACAGTTTCTAAAGTATGGCACCTTTTTTCTCCTTCCAATTCTTTCTATTTGGTGGTGGGACCAGATAGAGGAAGAAGTCGGTTTTGTTTTTTCAAAGGAGGGCGTCAAAGGAAGTAACCCAAGCTGCTGGACAAAAGTCAAAGGATTTTCTTCCTGCTCTGTTCATAAATACATGAGAATTGATATTTCGTTCTGTTTAAATACAAAATGCACACTCCCATTTCTTTTTTCTATAGATATGTGTGTTGTCACCTGTTGTCCAAATACTCATCTAATTAATATTATCTACGAATCCAAATGGAAATCGCAAGGTTACAACACTACTTTTGGTCCCTGTTTTACAAGAGTTAGTACATTTGGTTGAGAAGCACGAAGGGCAAATATTCTCTCCTTGTGCTAAGCCTTTTATTAACTAAGTGTCTCTGTGACACAGGAAATAGCCAGGGCTTACGTAGTGCTGATCACATACCAGGCACTATTCGAAATGCTGTTTTATCCACTTCATGGAAAAGGAAACTGAGGCAAGGAGAGGTTGGTTAATTTGGCCGAGCTCACATGGCTAAAAGGGGGAGAGGCAGGATTTTGAACCCAGACAGCCTAGACTGTGTGTTCTTAACCACCATGATGTAGTGCCTCTGAAAGTTTTTCCCTGAAGAGTAGAGAAGGTTAAATTCTCAGGAATAAATATACCCTCCACAGGTAGGCATATGCACAGAACTCAGACACAGTTAATAATAGAATGATTTCCTCTCACACAAAGGAAAGAAGCTAGCATTTAATGAGTACAGTCGTGTGCCACGTAACGACATTTCATCAACAATGCACTACAAATACCACAGTGGTCCCATAAGATCAGTACCATATAGCCTAGGTGTGTAGTAGGCTGTACCGCCAGGTTTGTATAAGTGCCACAGAGGAGGAAGAAATTTTCCTCTACCCTTCTGGGTTCTTCTGGCTGGTCTAAGAATTAAATTGGCATGAGACAGATTAGCAGGAGAAAAACAAATAAAAGTTCAATAGCATGTATACATGGGAGAAACCCAGGAAAACTCAGTAACTCACCAAAATGACAGAAGTCCTCACCTTAAATACTATCCTCAGCTAAGGACAAAAGATGTTGGGAGTGGGGAGAGCCAAGGACTTCAAAGGGAAGGCAGGCGGTTCGCAGGTAGGTGAAAAGGCGTGAACATTTAGAAAACAAGTGTGTGTTTGGCCACACAGAAACAGAAGAACACAGCGGGGAGCCCAACAAACAGGCTTTTCTAGATTCCTCCCCATCTGCCACCTAGTTCATGTTATGCTAAGGTGATAGCTCCTTCCTGAGACAGGTTTTTTTGTCTTACTTCTTTTAGGCAGTTAAGGGAGAGGTAACAAGGAAAACTTTCTGAGTCTTTCTTTTTCTTAAAAATAATTCACAGGGTCTAAGTTCAGATCACAGCTCCATCATTAACTAGCAAGTCATTAGATTTCTCTATGTTGCGGTTTCATCATCCATAAATAAAGGGTGACAGTAATATGTATTCCATAGAAATGTTATTAAGAGCAAATAAAATAAAGGATGTAAAAGCATTTGCTAAATAGTAAAACACTATGTAAATGTTATTTTCATTATGATGATTAAAGTAAATGGTATATAGCCTCCCAAACTCAAATAGCCGGGGAGGGGCAGTTGATAAAGGGATAACTGTTTCTAAAAGTAGTTGCAGTACCCCAAGGTAATGTTTTGCTGAGGACCTGAATAAGATGTTTGGAATTGTAGGAGCAAGAATCAGAGGCATATTAGACATTGGCTAGTGCATGTGGAGCTTTGAAGAATAAGAAAGTTTTCACGGGTAGAAATAGATTGGGCTCAGATCAAACTTTATCATCTGTAAAGTGTACTCCAGATAGTGAGGACAGCATGAGCAAAAGTGTCTTTGGAGGGACCAGAGATAAGATTTGAAGGGAGTTGGGACCAGATTTTAAAGTAACTTAAATTGCATGATAAAGAATTTTAGTCTGTTTTTTTAGGCAAGGAAGTAACATAATCAGGTTTTCTGACCACTGCAAATTATCTCTCCTCCCCTTCTTTCTTTCCCTTCCTCTCTTTTCTTTCTGCCTTCCATTCAACTACACACAAAATCCTGCAGCAGTGTAGAGAATGGTGTAACACAGTGAGACATGTGGGCAAGGACGCCACCCAGGAAGCTATGTGATAGTTCAGTTGAGAACAGCTTTGGCTCTGAATGCCCTCCCTCCCATGTGAGCAGAGTACAGGATTATGACCTGAGTTCAGCGCTGTGCAGGTGGAATCAGGAATGTTAAAGCTGGAAGGGGCCTTGGAGATCAGCGAGTCTGGTGTTCCTAACTTTACAATACATCAAATCACTTGGACAGCTTTTTAAAAATACAGATTCATGGGCCCAACCCCAGATCTGCTGACTCAGAGTATCTAAAAGGAGGCCCAAGAATCTGCATTTTTAAAAGTCTTTCCAAAGTGGCATGCAGACCAGTAATTGAGAATGACTGGTAGTCAATCTGTTTTATTGAGAAAATAATTAAGTTCCAGAGAAATCCAGAGGTTACCAACATCACAACTGGTTAGCAGAGTTAGAACTCAAACTTGACGCTCCCAATTCCCAAACCAGTAAAATAGCCCAGGATCAGTTCTTATCTTTCTGTTATAAAGAAATACATTCTTTTTATCTCAAATATTCCTTAGAGTATGAAATGGGAACTCCTTTGGTCTTGCAAAGCTGGTCTGTAACGTACTTAAACGAGTTTAACCACATGGTTGTTTATTTTATCTTACCCCAAGTATTATTAAACATTTACCAAATACTCAAGGCATTACAATGTGGTTAGGATAATTAACAAGGTTACCAAAGTGGAGGACCCTTACTATAATCCGTTTCAAGTTTTTGTCATGCTATGATTTCTAGACATGTAAACACATCCATTCACTCCAGCAAAATGTCACATTCTACACAAAGGTTTTGAACATTATGCTCAAGGCAGCTAGATAATATCTTTAAGTGAGTTCTAATAGCGGACATTAAAATAAGAATTTGCCTTTGTTGCAAGCTTTATGAAATTAAAACTAATCCAATTGTTCAATCTTCCATTTAAATCTTTAGTGCAAAGATCAGAGGATTTTGGTTGGAGTCATAATTCAGCCACTTAAATCTTTGAGACTGAGTAAACCATTGCCCTCTTCTTGAGCCTCAGTTTCCTCTTTGGCAAATGAGGATAAGATTTTGCACCCCCCGCCCCCCAACCCCTACTGCCTGTTGCCCAGGGTCACGGTGTGATTTCCGTTGAACAATGGCTGTGACAGGGTGTTAGAAACAGTGGGACCATCTGAGAGACCTACGAGGAAAAGGCCTTTGGGAGAAATTCTTTTGTTTCCCCAGGACAGGTCCTCATAGTGCAGCTCATCAGTAGAGGCACAGATGGAGCTCAAGGACATGGCAAATGGCTAAGGCACCCACGTCACCCTGAGAGATTATTTCCATGCAGCCCGAGGGGCCAAATACATTAGTGGGATTAGTGGCAAACGTGGTATTCAAACTCATAATTACATTGCGAGTTTAAAGGACAGCTGTGTATGAAGAAACCAAGAGCAGAATAAGTATAAATGTGGTTTGGATTTTTTTTCCGTCTTGTCAAATTAAATTTCTAGTTCTAAATTTTACAGAAAAAGGAAAAGAAAAAGAAGGGTAAGAAGTCACATTTTAAGATTTTTTGAAGTTTATAGGAAAAAAGTAAAAAAGATACCTACAGTGAATGAACGCATATAAAAACTGTGATTTGGTTCTCGTGAAGTATAGGCATTTAGGCCTAATTTCAAAACTTGGTCAAATTTAAGTTTTAAAGGTCAGAAACGTTTGTAATCATATGTGGGTTTTTTTCCAACTTAAGTTTAAAAACCTGACATCTATTCTTTTTTAGACTCTCTTAAAAGTTTAATGTGTGAAAAAAACGAATTTATTTTACAAGATGTATTTTCTGTAAACATAAGCACATTTCAAATCAAATTATCCACCAGTGATACTCATTTTATATAGGCAGGCTGGAGATTAAGGTTCTATTTACATATTTACACTATGGGGTACAATGTAGTACTAAATGTTTTCAAGGCCTGGAATGAGAACAATTGTAGTTCCTATTAAGAAATACTATATCTGAGGATTCTGGCACAACCATCTATAGCCAGTTAGAGAAATCTTTGCTGGGTTTAAAGCCTGTCCCGTCACAGATGGCCTTGTTTACACTGTACTTAGAGCTTGGACTCCTCATTAAAAAAGCACAAGTCGTTTTTTAAAAGGCATCTAAATACGAAGTAATCAAAAAGTGGGAGCCAAGATGACACAGAATAAATTCTATGAAAAATAAAGAGGTGCCAGCCCAGTGGCGCAGCGGTTAAGTGCGCACGTTCCGCTTCGGTGGCCCGGGGTTCACCAGTTCGGATCCCGGGTGCGGACATGGCACCGCTTGGCAAGCCATGCTGTGGGAGGCGTCTCACATATAAAGTAGAGGAAGATGGGCACGGATGTTAGCTCGGGGCCAGTCTTCCTCAGCAAAAAGAGGAGGATTGGCAGCAGTTAGCTCAGGGCTAATCTTCCTCAAAAAAACCCAAAAAACAAAAAAAAAGAAAAAGAAAGACAAAGTACACATAATTGAATATCAGAATCCATCCAGAAAATAGTTGAGTTCCACAAATGGATGATTATATACAAATATTTGAGATATATCATTACATAAAAATGAAAGGAATTTTAATGGCTAAAGAAATAAAACTTGAAAGGAGGTCAGCAATGATATTGCTTTGCAACTTGAGGTGATTAGAGAAGAGGTCGAATGTATTTAGAATACAGCCATGATTTTTTCTTAGCTATGGACGTGGTAAGTCAACAAGATTTATGAACAGTCTCACCAAGAATTTGATTGCGTTAGGGAAAAAAGTCCCATTTTAATTTAGAAGCAGAAACTCAACTCAACGCAACTGCTACAGTCCTTGTGTCTTCTCAGTGAACATTTCCTCCCATTGGTGTCTGGCAATAGTAGATGTTTGATGAATATTTGTGGAATGGATAGACTTGTTTCTGTGACCTACTCCAACACCTTCAGTATTTATTGATCATTTGCCTTTGATCTCTAAGGTGACAAAGAAGTGTTTCTCAGATCAGAAATACATTGAAGCTCAGTGAAGGGTAGTACAAACGGGACGCCACTCCAATATTTCAGAGGCTGTATGGCCAAGAGAATGCCCTAGGTAACTTCGTTTCCTTCTTCTAGAGAAGCACATCTAGCTGTAAACAGGCATTTTAGTCTATGAGTTCAGAACAAGAAGAGCCTTAGGCATCTGATTCACCCTATAACATTCCCAATTTGAAGAACTTACTCAACTCTGATTCCATTGCAAATGAGCTAGAGAACAGTGAAGAGCGGTTCTGTTTGATGTTTGGGTAAACTATGAAATATTTCTAGAATTTTTCATAGACTCTGGCCCATAATCCTAGAAATGTACACACTCAGAAGGTCATCTTGGTCTGGAATCCACTTCTAAATAAGGCCGGCCTAGTTTGATCTGGTACTTCTGAGACCTTATTGAGTCAAGTGGAATGTAGATCTGAATCCTGAGGGAAGGTGATTCCTGGTCCTGTATCTCTTCTGTGATTCAGAGACAAATTCATGCGTCAGCTTCATGCTTGAGCTGATCCTTTCTAGCTTTTCTGATTATCATTAAGGCAGAACAGCACTGGACTGGCTTCTGCTGTTTACAGAACAACACAACTGTGTGTAATGATTATAAACTTATTCTCTAATACTTCTTAAGCACTTGGATGATAAGAAATGTCTTAAGGAAAATATGTGTAACCATGGAGGATCCAGGCGGGAATAAAAACTAAACCAAGTGTGAAAATGGTAGAATTGAAGAGCCAGTGGGTTTCACTCGGGCCTCTGAAAGGCATGTATATATATGTATACATATATATATATATATATATTAGTTCAGAGGTAGATTGAATGTGAAATGTTTGGCAGTTTAATCTACCTTCAGTACAGCCATTTTAGTTTGGTGTAATGTAGTGCATTAGGTGTTATTGTGCGAGCAAATAAACCCCCAAAATAAGTTTATTTTTCATCAGGTAACTGTCTAGGGTGGTGTTTAGGAGGACAGGGCAGCTCTCCTCCTGCTCTCATTCAGGGACCTCCTATCTTGTATTTCCACCGTCCTTTGGCACCTTTGGCAGCCAGCTGGCAGAGAGAAAAAGAGCACAGAAATGAGCCTATGGGAGGGGTTATGAGCCAGTCCTGAACGTAGCAGGCAGTATTTCTCCTCCCATCCAATTATGTGGTCAAATCTAATTGCAAGAGAAGCACAGAAAAGAGGACTTCTTGTATGCCCAGGAACAAGCGGAGAATGGAATTTGGCAGATGGCAAACAGAATTCTCCACATTCACGGTCCTGATTACTGAATTCTGTGCTTTTCCAAGATCTTTTTGTCTTTAGTTAGGAGTATATGCAAAACCATTTCAAGGAAACGTGAAAAATATCTTTATTCTTCAAAATCATTGTTGAAGTAGATCCCACAACCTCTTCGGCAGCCCATCCCACTGTCTGAAAACCTTTGAAGGGTAATTTATAAGCATGTATAATTCATCCAATATAGGAAATCACAAGGGAATCTCAATGTGCCCACAACACAACGAGATGTATGCTGTTCAGTGTGAGCGTTTACGTCTTCGTGTTTATTCTCTGTGATTTATTTTTGAAGAATTGCAGAAGAGAGTGATTGTTCATGACCATCATACGATGATATTCTTATAATTACTTTACCCTGGTAGGACTGAAGACATGGTATCCACTTCAGGCCACACAGCTCTCTGAAGCCTTCTCTGTTCTCTTCTACTCCCATTAAAGTAGAAAAACCCATCTGTTTGGATCATTGAGGTTGGAAACTGAGTAATATCACTTCTCCAAAATAGGTTTAATAGCAGGGCTGCTGAATTGTTTCCTGACCTGTTTGAGGGAGAGTCCAGACCCAGAGAAAAACATGGTGTATGAGTTTTCACATCCATTAGTGGAAAAGAATCAGATTTAAGTTATATTCTTAAAGGCAATTTTAGTAGAACTATTACAGTTTTTGTTTTCAGTTCAATCTTGCCTAGACATTTAATCTATCTAAAATATAGTATTTTAAATAGTAAGTGTTTTTTACAGAAGATTCTTAATTTAACAATTCTTATTCATTTGACTAAGCCATTTGGAAATTAATTCTTAATGAGTCTAAATACGTGGATAGCCAGGATTGAGACTGAGGACCACATTTTAAAAACCTACCCGTGAAAAAGAAAATCATAATCTCTGTAGGACACCTGTGGCTTCCAGCACATCCCTCTTCAGACCTTCCAAGTGATTCTAATATCCTACCTGGTGGAATCACTCCCCTCTCCCCCAGGATGATGTAATAATCACAGATCTGGATGGATAAGCATGCAAATAGCAAGAACAATTTTGGAAAATATGAGTAAGCTTTGGAAATTTAGGCTATCAATCAAATAAAGAGAAAAGAATGAAGAAAAAATTAACCTCTAATAATAATTCACCTTTTTAGGAAAAAAGGTGGTATTACATTTCCATTTTCAGCCATCCCATTGTTTCTCCTGTCCTTTCCTATTCTATCATTGCCTCAAATGCAGCTTTACTGTGAAACTAGTGAAGATCCAGCTCGGAGCTCCTCACTGGCCTGGGCCGTTTCCAAGTTCTAGGATGGAGAGTTGCTAGCAGTGGCATATAGTCATAGGGTCTATAAAATGTGCAAAAGTCACAGTTTTTTCTAATATCATTTTTCTCAAAGCCGACTCTCAAAATTGTCTAATCTTCCTGTGCCACAAAACCTGGATCCCACCCCTGATTCCATGGCTGATTGCTAGTCAAACAGGAAGATATTCAAAATAACCCCTATTAAAATGGCTTTTAACACCCCAGCCTTCTAAGCACCTTTCTAGATGATTTCTTTGACGGAAGTAATCAATCTCATTAGTTGATAGGATTCTTGCTTTAAAAAAGTGACTGATATCTGGCCAAAATAAAAAATAATAATAAAGTTCATTTGAAGGAGAGGCAAACAGGTAACTACGATAAATAATAAACAGGATATAGTAAGTAGTGCTGCATCTGAAGGTATTAATGCCTTCATAATACAGCTATTTAGTGAGCAACTACTACATGCCAGACACTATTGTTGGGTGGTGGGGATACATTAACGAACAAAGTAGATAAAACTCCTGCACTTGTAGAGCTTGCGTTCTAATGAGGAGAGTAAGATAAACAGAATAAGTAAAGTCTATCAGAGGCTGATGAATGCTGTGGAGAAAAATAAAAAGGCAAGGAAGCTAGAAAAGGCTAGGAGGATAGGGTGGTAATTTTATTTTTTTTATGACTATTTTTTTTCCAGCTTTATTGAGATGTAGTTGACGTAAAACATTGTGTAAGTTTAAGGTATGCGACGTAGTGATTTTACATATGTATATATTGCAAAATGATTACCACAATATCATTAGTTAACACATCCGTCATCTCACATAGTGAGAACTTTTTGTGGGTGTGGTGAGAACTTTTAAAATTTACCCTCTTGGCGGGGCTGGCCCCGTGGCCGAGTGGTTAAGTTCGCACGCTCCGCTGCAGGCGGCCCAGTGTTTCATTAGTTCGAATCCTGGGCGCGGACATGGCACTGCTCATCAGACCACGCTGAGGCAGCGTCCCACATGCCACAACTAGAAGAACCCACAACGAAGAATACACAACTATGTACCGGAGGGCTTTGGGGAGAAAAAGGAAAAAATAGAATCTTTAAAAAAAAAAAAATTTATCCTCTTGGCAACTTTCAAATATAAGGTACAGTATTGTTGACTGTAGTCGCCATGCTGTATGTCACATTTTTGAAGTGATTCATCTTATAACTTGAAGTTGGTACCTGTTAACCACCTTCACCCATTTCCCCCACACCCCTACCCCTAACCCCTGGCAACCACCAATCTGTTCTCTTATCCACGAGTTTGGGTGTTTTTTAGATTCTATATATAAGTGAGATCATATAGTATTTGTCTTTCTCTGACTTACTTCACTTAGTATAATATCCTCAAGGTCCTTCCATGTTGTCGCAAATGGCAGGATTTCCTTCTTTTTTATAGCTCAATAAAACTCCAGTGTGTGTATGTATATATATGCACCACATCTTCTTTATCCATTCACCAGTCAGTGGACACTTAGGTTGCTTCCATGCCTTGGCTATTGTAAATAATGCTGCAATGAACATAGAGGTGCAGATACCTCTTCTAGATAGTGATTTCAGTTTCTTCGGATATATACCTAGAAGTGAGGTTGCTGGATCTTACAGTAATTCTATTTTTAATTTCTTGAGGAACCTCCATACTGTTTTCCCTAATGGCTGTATCAGTTTACATTCCCACCAACAGTGCACAATGGTTCTTCTCACTAGGAGGCTAGAAAAGGCTAGATTAGAGTGACAATTTTAAATAGAGTAGCCTGGGAATGTCTCACCATGAAGGTGACATTGAGCTGATATCTGGGTAAAGAATATTCCAAGCAGAAGAAACTATGAGTTCAAAGGCCCTGAG
Source organism: Equus quagga (assembly GCF_021613505.1). Classification (NCBI taxonomy): domain Eukaryota; kingdom Metazoa; phylum Chordata; class Mammalia; order Perissodactyla; family Equidae; genus Equus; species Equus quagga. The sequence goes on from NC_060275.1 coordinate 77,184,127, forward strand.
AAGGGAGCACACACACTCGTTTAAAGCACAGCCAGGGGGCTGAGAGGCTGAGGCAGAGTGAGCAAGAGGGAGAGAGCTGCAGGATGAGATAGGAGAGGCCTCAGGGGCTCAAATCACTCATGGAGGGCCTTAAGCCATTGTGAGGACATAGCATTTACTCTGAAAAAATTAGGAAGCCATTGGAGGATGGTGAGCAGGGGCCCACGGGGATCAGATTTACATTTTAGTAGGATCGCTGTGTCCACAATGTGAAGAATAAACGTGTGGGTAGGGAGAAATGGGGGGCACACCATTAAATACCAGTGTTCCAGTGTGGGCTTATTAAAGCAATTTTAGTTGCTCTGTATCACAGATACATAAATACATAAAAATAGAAAAAGTAAATAAATACAGAAACACTTCCACCCCCAGCATTGTTAACATGATGCTGTTTCTCTTTTGGGCTGTAGCTTGATGAAGCCAAGTTTTGAGGAGAACTGCATTTTGGAAATATAACGGCTTAGAAGTGGTCTCAGACAGCAAATGGTGGGTAGTAACCTGTTGCATGCAGCGCAAGGAAGATAAAACCGAGTGAATCCTTGGGGGGCTGCATCTGGCACTCAGGTCCAGCCCGGCCAGGAGACAGATGTTTTACTGCTCTTCCTGTCTGTGCTCTTAGTTCAAGATCAACAAATGAAAACAGGACGTTAGGGAAAGAATACAGGCTTGCTTGTTTTGTTCTCAATCGCAGTGAAGCCTGAATGAAAATTTCAGTAAATTAAGGGCTACCAACAACTACAAAAATAGACACTTTCCATTGTCAGCATATATTCACGTTGAATGTGTCTTTAGGCCTCCAACTATTGGTATTTCTGGAGAATTGCTGCAAATACCGTCGTCACCGTGCTGCTGCAGGCTTTGCCTGTAACTCCCAACACCGCAGTCCCACATTAGGACCCACTCGAGATCCTTCTTAAGCAGAGTTTCCATTAAGAAAAGTTTCCTTTAAAATAACTATTAAAAAGTAACCTGTACACCTCAAGGAAACCAATTCTTAGTTTGAGTTTTTCATATTTAAATCTAATGAACATTTTTCAGGAAAATTGGCCTTTTACTACCTCATTTGGCAAAAACCTATTAAGCAAGTCCAGCTTGTCCCTTCCGGCTTCCAATCCAAATATCAGGCTCACACCGCTATTTTCATTGTGCATCTCTTTATTGCCCTACGTAAGTTGGGAGTGTCATTGACCAGTCAGAAACGAATGTCGTGTGTTTCCAGAGATCACCGGATATTTCTACATAAGTAAGCACCCACCTCTCACCTTTGTGCCAAGCTTTTGTTTATAAAAACTATCCTTGAAAACAAAGGGTAAAATGTTTCTGTTCTGAAATGCCAGTCCCCCATGCAAACATCTGTATTGTGCAAGCTAACATGCATACCATCACTTACCTGTATAATCCACTTAAGTGGCTAAATACCATGCCCTCTCAGGGTTCCCTAGATAATTTTGAGGTGCAGTTTTTTGATTGATTGGGAAAGATGGCCATTCGTGCATGTCACAGTAAAATGCTATTTTCTACAGTCTCTATAGATAATCTGAGCAAAGTAAATATTAAAATGCACAATCTTGAGATCCAGTATTTTCTTTACTCCAGAAAAGCTATTTGACCTGTAGGGAAATCTTGAATGAGAAATATCACTGGAATTAATTAGAAACAGGTTTCATAGCCTTGTGGTATTGATTACAATAGGTAAAATATTTGCTAAAAAGAGAAAAAAAATGTTTTCAGTAATTATCCAACTCCAGTTATACTTCCATTAAGCTCCATGGCGAACCATCCCCCTCCCTGAGTGGCAAAGCATCCAGATGGATTCCATTGTACAGCCAACAAGACGGGCCATGGTATAAACGAGGGAGTTGAGTTGAGCGTAGGAAAACAAACAGCGCTGTAATTGTGACTCAAGGTCCCCAACCTACACCCAGTGGCTGGAGACCTGAGGTCTGAAGGACTCTTTCTGCTCATTACATTTGGTTGGAGCCCCACCCAAGTTGTTGGGACCTCCATGACTTCCACGGTTCCTAGCAGGAAATTGTTCTTTCTCCTTAGTGAGGAATATCGAGAGAAAAATCAATAGTCTCCACCCTCTGCCCGGATGTTATCACACTGGAATTGTGAAGTAGGGTGGAGACTTAAAAGCAGCCAGAGTTGTTAGAGCAATCTGGCTCTAGCATCTGTCGCCTCATTGATTGCCAAGTTGATTCAGGTGATTTGATTGCCAAGTTGATTCAGGTGATTTGGCTGACCAGCCCTCAGTTCCCTTTCTCTCTCCTTTCTCCCTTTAGGTTCTTTCCAAAGCAGTGTGCTCAGGTACAGAGAATGAATTAGATGGAAAGTCCCCCTCAAAGATAAAGGGCAATAACAATAAAAATAACCGTAGCTGCTAAATATTGAGAACGTACTAGCATCCAGGCAGTGCGCTAAATGCTTTCCAAACATTTTCCCCTCTAATATGTATAGCAGCCCTAGAGCTAGCTACTGTAATTATCCTTACCGGGCAGTGGAGGCTTAGAAAGGCACACTACCTTGCCCAAGAGCATGCAGCTAGAAAGTGGCAGAACCAAGATTTGAAATTTAACCCACACTTTCTAACTCCCAAGTGAATGTCTTAACAGAAACGTTTTTGGTATCTCCCCACCTTCCAACAGGGAGCGATAGATCTTTATTGTCAACATGCTGTTGTTGTTAATACACAGCGACAGAGGCAGCTCTCCGATGGTCTTGGCATTAGTGGAGGCTTCAGGGTTCCCACCAGCATGCCAGCATCCAGCAGCTGCTACACTCTCTCCAGGATCTTTCCTGTGGGAGCTCTTCACAGATGATTTGGTAATGGGACATTTGTTGTTAGGGGTTCCCAGCAGCTTCTACACTGGAGTCCTTGTATCTCGCCTCCTTTGGGCTCCACATTGGGGGCCAGTGTTGAGTGTAAGGTCCTGAGGGCCAGACTAGCTAAGATGAGCTATTTACCCAAGACAATAGCAGGATCATGGCTCAGAGGAGAGCCCACATCATGGTCAAGAAGAGATGCAAAATGTTTAAACCGGAGAAGCAGAGTCTAAGCATCAGGCCAAAAGGGTAAGAGATGATCCTAAGCAGAAAAATAATTACAAAGTCAGTAGACACAAAGTGTGGGAGCAGTGGAGGAAGCTGGAGGGAAGGTGGATTAGGACAAGTCATCCAGTAATGTCACTGACATGGAACAATGTGGAGAGCTGGGGAGCAGTTTTGTTCGGTGGTCAGTTTGTCTTCTGTTTGGTTTTTGTTGGGGGTGCATTCTATAGAAAGGGAAAGGCCTGTGGAGTGAATGGTCCTGAGTAGTGTTAGATCCACATAGCCTTCAAGAGTTCTGATTGAACAGGCCAGCTGGTGATTACTCTTACCACTCCCTCAGAGGGGGCCATCCACAGCTGCATCATTGCTTCTCCGCAGGTGCCTTCCTGGAAAGCCAGCTGTTTTCGGAAATGTGCACATGACCGAACTGCATTAAGAACGGCAAAGGTGTGGAATAATAGAGCATCTCACTTAGTTCCATTTGCTAAGACCTTTCATAGACCCACATACCCTCCTTATTCCAAATGAACTCTCAAATTCTGTAAAGAAACCCATCAGATGGGTTATAGCAAAGGTCCTTTAACACATTACCTTGTATCCAAAACTGGAAAATTGGGGGATTTGGCAAATTCCAAAATTTGGGGTCATATAAAGACCTAGTCCCAGAATTAGCCTCTGAACGCCTGATCTATAAGTCAACCAGAATGTTACTTTCAAAAGAGTTAACATTTGAAGTTCCATCCAGGTGAGGAAGCTAAGAGATGTTCTTGTACTTTTGTAATGGTTAACAGGAGGCTTTGCAATAGAGACATAAACACAGGGGCCATTCTCCCGGGCTCTAGAATCAGACAGCTTGAGCTTAAAACCCACTTATGAACTGTATGCCCTTGAACACATTACTTAACATAGAGTCACTCCTCTATGTCTCAGATTCCCCATTGGTCAAGGGCGACTTTTAGTGCCTACTTCAGAAGGTATTGTGGGGAGTCAGTGAGATAAGGTACATAAAGCCCAGGGCATGACGTCTCTCATAGATGGTGCTCCAAAAGTTTTATTATCATATCGTTATTGGTATCACCATCTTCATTATATCAGACATTATTACTCTCCCCTATTCCGTAGCTGCTTTCCCAGGCTTCTGCTGATCTTGTACTTCGGCTCCGTCTAATCGCCAGTGAATCCAAAGAGTGTTCATGAGATCAAAGGGTTTGCCGAAGAACGTGTTCAAATTTCACAACCCATATCTTTGGTACCAGCATCTAAGGTTAGGGTTGCCCCTCATCACCTTCTTTTTTTATGAATAATACCATGACATGGACTATTTATAAAGTTACGTTTCAGGAATAAGTAGCTTGTTTGAAGTTGTCTGTATTTTCAGCCTAAATTCACTCTCAGTTAGTTTACAACCCACTGAGCGACGACATGCTGCTTGTGATTTGTCCCAAACCAACCCTCTCCAAAGGGAGGCTCCTTAGTTCTAATATTTGAACAAAAGAGATTTTTTTTTTTTTAAGTAAGGGTAAATATCTACTAAGACATCAGTGACCATTCTCTGTAAAGCTAATACTAATGTTTCTCAGATTAATAGCATTTTATCAATATTTGATAATCATTCCCTATAGATTGTGAGGTTTTATTTGTTGGGTAATATTTAAGAGGATGTTTTCCTGAGTCTTTTAAGAAATAGTTTGAGCCTTTGAGTTTATTTACAATAGATTTTCCTTAAGAAAATGATCTCCATCTAGTGGACAAGTTGTTACATTACAACCTACAAAGAAAGACAAAGCCCATAGAATATCCCATATCAAGCTTTTTCTGAGCTATTAATAAATTTTTGGTTTTAATAGGTAATATTATTGGAAAAAAGTTAAATATTTTCAGATACTTAGCAATGTTTGATCCAAAACTTACAGTGGAAAATTTCTCTACATTAAGACTTGCTTTTTAATTAGGAAAAATTATAATAACAAAAAAATACAAATTACGGGTTTTGGGGGTTATATTGGTATTTACTCAATTGAACTGAGAAAAACTAAACCCCACAGCATACTCCTATATCTCCTATATTTCTGTTTATGCATAACAAGGAAAAGATAGTGATATTTTATTTTTATTTATTTATTTATTTAAAGATTGGCCCTGAGCTAATTTCTATTGCCAATCATTTTTCTTTTCTTCTTCTCCTCAAAGCCCCCCAGTATATTCTAGTTGTAGGTCCTTCTGGCTATGCTATGTGGGACACTGCCTCAGCATGGCTTGATGAGTGGGGCTAGGTCCATGACCAGGATCCAAACCAGCGAAACCCTGGCCCACCAAAGCAGAGAGCACAAACTTACCCACTCGGCCATGGGGCTGGCCCCAGTTATATTTTATTTTTTTTTAATAGTAAAGACATCTTGATATTGGAGAGAAATCAACATACATTTTTTTCTTTTCTTTTCTTTTGAGGAAGATTAGCCCTGAGCTAACTACTCCCAGTCCTCCTCTTTTTTTTTTGTGCTGAGGAAGGCTGGCCCTGAGCTAACATCTGTGCCCATCTTCCTCTACTTTATATGTGGGACGCCTACCACAGCATGGCTTGCCAAGTGGTGCCATGTCCACACCTGGGATTCAAACCAGCGAACTGTCGGCCACCGAGAAGTGGAACGTGCGAACTTAACCGATGTGCCACCAGGCCGGCCCCTCAACATACATTTTTTTAATGTCTTCAAGTTAGGTCCTCCTCATGCTGAAGAGCTGTTATGACTGTTTTCTTAGAGCCGAAGTCTCCCCTATCTTCTCCCTAGCGGAAGTCTTTAATGTCTTTCAGCTGCATGCCGAATTCCTTCAAAAGCCCTCTTCAAATACTACTCCCCTGTGAAGACTTCTCAGATATCATTGCCTGGATTAATCTCATCTCCTTTATTTTTGAAGCTCAGTGTGTTCATAGTAGGTACCTGATAAATGCTTATTTAATTAAGCATATCCAAGAAGAGCTTGCCAGAGATCCCGAATAAGTCTCTTTAATGATTAGAGATGCCTTCCTCAGGATTGCCAAAAGTCCCACACGCATGAAGTGCCTGTCCAGGTGAAACAGATGTCCCCTGTTTGGGTGTCATAGTTGCTAACATACATTTGCAGTTGACATAATTATGCATTGGAGCTGGAACAACTTCAGGAACAGTAGATGATTAAATCCAGTTAGCTCAGTAACTTTGGTTAATTAACTTTTCTAGGAACTGGTATACTTGTCTGTAATGAGTCTATTCAGCTAGATAATCTCTCATTGTCCTTTAAGGACCAAATAAATATATCTGTAAAGTGACACAATTCTAAGAAAACTTTAAATTGGAATACATGTTTATGATTGGCCAAGCTAGATTACGAGTTTTTCCTTTTTTTTTTTACTAGATGGATTAATTTGGAATCATTTTTTTTATTTGGTCATAGATTCATCATAGCTGACTCTTGAAACATCAAGCCCTAAGCTGATCCTTCCAATTTGGCCTCCTATCTTTGGGTTATAACACTATTTATTAATAACTCCAATAGATAAAGTAAAAGGATGTTTTAAAATTAGGTAGTTAATAGTTTCGATAAACGCTCTTATGGAGAAAACGTTGACAAGTAAGCTTGAATTCATTTGTTTATTTATTCATTCAATAATTCTTTAAACCACATACTTACTGGGCTATCCTGAGCTATCACCATCCTCTTGTAAGAACACAAGAAAGTTGACTTTATTGTGATATTGGTTCATGTTTGACTAGAAAAACTCTTTGTGGAAAGTTTATCTAGAATATAAGAACTGTGATGTTAAGAACTGTGCAAATGTGTTCTTTTTTCCCCAACTCTAACATCTATATTGCTGAGCACAATGCCTTTCATTCATTCAATCATTCATTTAAACCACTTAGTAAAGGTTTGTGAAGTGCCATGTGAAGTGCTCAGAACACTCAGTCTCCATTCTCAGAGAGCTCAGAGTCTAGGAATGGAGGCCAAAAGTAGCAAACATTTTAAATTCATTGTAAATCCTGTCCATAGGGAGTGGGAAAGTGTCCTGAGCACAGAGAAAGGGCATCTCTTAAACTCTGGGGGATTAGGGCAGCCTTTCAGATGAGGGCTAAATCCTCATGGATGAATAACAATTAGGCAGGGAATAGGAGAGTTGAGTAATTAGGGGAGCAGAAGGTTAAGTAGTGATAGCCTGATGAGATAAGGAGATGGTAGTTCAATATGAGTAGAGCATGAAGTGCCTGATGGAACAGGGTTGCATTTTGAGGTTGGGAAAATGGTTCATTGTAACTGAGAATGGATTGTTAAGACTTTATCAGTCTAGCCAAGAAATTTGGGCTTTATCCTGAGGCCAATAATGAGCTACTGAAAGGTTTTAAACTGACGAATGATGGAGTCGGATTTACATCTTAAGAAGAATCCCTCTTGGTACAGGGTGGAAAATGGATTCAAGAGACTAATTTAAAGACTGTTATAATAATGTAGGTGAGAATTGATGGAATCCTAAACTTAACATAATTGGCAGTGGAGATGGAGGTATGTGGATACAACAGAAATCAATGATTAGATAGGTGTAGGCGGGAGGGAGAGAAGCTCAGGTTTAGGGAAGTGATGATATTAGGCATATAAAGGGCGCTTGTTGAATTGAACCCAAATATTTCATGAATTAGTGTTCATTTTTGTTCTTTTCCTAAAAAGAATCCTGTACTTAGGAGAACTATTCTTTGAAGAATGGTTTATTTTTAACTGAAGTTGAGTTTTGAGAGACCTATATCTTGTCTGGTCATTAACAAAAGTACGCAAAAACTTAGGAAGACAAGAATATGAAGTCAATGTGTCTTTTACTTTTGTGTATTTCAGTAGTATCGGTTTTTAACAGCAGGAATCAGCTGTAAATCTTCCCACTTTCAATTCCTAAACTGAAATCTCCCTTTATTAAAATAGCAACATGAAATGTTGACAGCAGTGTCATTTCTTCTCCTCCATTACAGTTTTGATGTGGACAATGGCACATCTTCGGGACGGAGTCCCTTGGATCCCATGACCAGCCCAGGATCCGGGCTAATTCTCCAAGCAAACTTTGTCCACAGTCAACGTCGGGAGTCCTTCCTGTATCGATCCGACAGCGATTATGACCTCTCTCCAAAGTCTATGTCTCGGAACTCCTCCATTGCCAGTGATATGTAAGTATAAGAGTACACAAAGGGAAGAGGGAGCTGCTAGAAAATCAAATAAATTTATCTGTGGGGTTGATGATGTAATAAAACCAGTATATTTATTTGACTGCGTTGTTCTCTAATTTAGGAAAATGGTGAGTAAAATTATACAAACTGAAGATAAATGGTAGGTTTAACTTGAGTACACTGTCACTATTGATAAGAAACATTTATTTTCTCAGAGAATACACTGTCTGGGAAAAGTGAGAATTAGGTTTTTAAATAGAAACATTCACACTTGAAACATTAGCTTATATTCCTGTAGGACCTGAGTTTTAGCAACCTAGCCACATGAAGATTTATAATATTTTGAAAATCTTTAAACTCAGTTTGAAAATCCCTGTGATATTAGAGTGTATAGCATTTTGAATATATCTCAATTGATGTACCGTACAGATGTTAGCACTGGTTTGCCAGATCATTTGAGAGATCTTGTGGGGTTTTGCCTAAATTAAACCATTTTTGGAATAGAAATTACTGGAGACAAGCACGGAAAACATTAGACAGACTTGAATATCGTTTAAGACATGGCACAGCTGGGAAAATAATTAAAACTGATAAGTAGGTTTGCAGATCATACACCATCATTAGCTCATTTTCTCAGCACATTCCATTCTTCTGTTTACTGCAGGGTTCATTAGGTTTCTAAGTTCTGAAGGCTTCTAAATAGGACCTCACTCTCACTCAGTACATGCCCTGTCGCTTGGGGTAACTCTGCGTCTGTATAGAGTTGATTTCTACTTTGCTCCTCTGCATTTAGGCATTTGTCCAGTAACACTCACCATCTTCTCATGATGCCGTCTCAAAAACTCATGACAGGTTGCAATTCATCTCATAGGAATTAGGCTATATGGAGCCCTTGGGGGTCTGGAGTTATTCTTGGTATCCTAACAGATCGTCAAGGTATCCTAATAAGTCTAAATGGCATTCTAGAAATGAAATTGTGCTTTACTCATTTTCACAACCCACAGTTCTTGGTTGTCATTTTATTAACAGTTGTAAAATGATAGAACTGTTTATACTCCATTCTCCCTGGGAATGAGCCACTGAACTGTGGTGATTTTGATTCGAATACTGAGTTATTAAATTCTATTGTGTAGCCGTCCTGTTTGAAGCACTGCCAGAGACACAAGAAAACTATAAGACAGGGTTCTTGGTCTCAAATAACTAATAATCTTGTGGAATGACAGGTCTCAAACCAGATAATTAGTAGGAAAGACCACATGTAAGCCCTAATTTGTGTCCTGTGGGCTACAGCTAAAAGCATCTCACCACCTACCTTTAATTATGCATAGCATAGGTCTATGCCATCTTTCAAAAAATATTTAATCTACCCTTTTTTCCTCTGCTTTTTTGGCAATGAAACGTCGACAAGTTTTATTTCTCTCATCCTCTTACCCTCACCCTAAATATCTACATCTGTTCTTTGCATTTTTTTTACCATGTTGTGTTGCCTTAATATTATGAATTCTATCTTCCATTCACATGGACCTCTGAAAATCCATTTAATTCAAGAAATATTTATCAGTCGCCCATAAAGCAGAGGGCATGCTACCAGTTATTAGAGGAGATACAAGGTACATGTCATCTCCTGACTTTCATCATTGCTGTATTCTCTGTCCTCTCCTCCTCACAGACCTTTCCTTCACTAACTCCTCTTATCACCCTTTAACGTATTTCCCCAAAGCATAGCCCCTGGCCCTCTGGACTCTGGAAAACTCTTTCGTGCAAAGGTTCAAGTATTGCCTTTCATCAGATGAGTTACTGCGTATTGCCTCTGGCCTTGCAACCTCAGTGAGCTCCAGATCTGTAGCACTTAAATGCTTTCTGGAAATTTGCACTTTCTTATTCAACTGTGCCTCACAATCATTAATTAGTATGTAGCCATCATTAATATGTGAGCTCTAGATCTAGAGCACTTAATTGCCTTCTGGAAATTTACACTTTCTTGTTCAACTGTTACCTCACACTTGTTAATTAGTACATATTCATTATTAATACATTGTATTAATGGTGTCCACTCTTCTTCACCCAATACAACTTTCTTCTCCCAATCGCCCTATTTCTATATTATTTTTATCCCATTTTCTCAGGTTTGAAAATCAAGACGTTCATTTTATTTATTCATACATAATGCAAACACTTATTGAGCAACTATGGTGTATTCAAAGCTCCGAATTTGGAGATGGCGAAAGGTCTGGTATTTTAGGCAATTACAATAAAATACGGTGAGCACCATTCTTGAGGCATTTACAAAACTGTGGGAGCAGAGAGAGAAGAGGGAGAGTTTGCCAGCCAGGGAAAGCCAGGCTAAGGGGGCAACATTTGCATAATGTGAGGCATGGAAAATCATGGCTCAGTTGTGCAATGATGGTCCGCTTGGTGTGAGTAGGGAAATACGGCAGGAGAGAAAGAGGATTCAGCTGGGATTTGGCATGATCAAATTCTTGTTTTTATTGCATTCTGATTACTCTATTGTTGAATAATTGTGTAGAGTGAAGTGACTACAGGGGAATAGATCATATAGAAATTCATAGAAACCAAGCAGGCTAAATGTGATAGAGGCCCAGGTCAGGGAGTGGTGGTGGGATGAAGAGATTGGTCCAGATGCAAGAGGCAAGAGGCTTACAGAATGGTGTTTGTGTGTGTGTGTGTGTGTGTGTGTGTGTGTGTTGGGGAACAGCCAGTGGGGAAGGAGAGTCAAAGAGAAGGCTGAAGTTTTGACCATAAACAAGTAAATGAATGGTGATGTTGACATAAGGAACACAGGGACGGAGTGAACAACATAATGGCAGATAATAGGTAATGAATTTGACTTTTACATGATGAGATTGGAACACGAGGGGAAACAAGACAACAGTTAAAGGACAAGGACAGAGAGCAGAAACAACAGTCTAGAGGATGAAGAGAAAATAGAAGAACCTATTACCTTCCGTAATTACTAGGTTTTGGGTGACACCTGAGTGAAGCTTCTTAGCGAGGTCATAGAATTAGAAGCACAGTGGGCTAAGGAGTGAATTGAAAGTGGAGATATCAGCCAGTACAGGCATCTCTTTAAAAGGTTGATAAGTTTAGGAGAGAAGAGAACTAAAGCTGCTTGAGGGAGAATTAGGTTCAGAGGGAATTTCTTTGAATTCAAGACACTTGAGCTGAAGGAAGGGGGCATTAAATACAGAGTTATAGCTGCTGACAGAAATCTAATCATGAGCTCAAGTAAAGGGACTAACCTTGGAAAAGTGTTGGAGACAATTATGTTCTTTAGAACAAGAAGGAATAAAACAAGTGAAAAGAGGAAATTTAAATTTAGAGATGGAGGGGTAAAATATTTAGAGAATTTGTGGCTAATGATCTCTACTTTTTCATTCAAGTAGAAAGTATAGCCATCAACAACTAAAGGAGGGAGGGATGGGGCAACTTGAGAGCAGAGGAAAGGCTTCGAGAGCCACTCTGCAGCGTGGAAAAAAGAACAGAATAGGAGTGAGTAGAAAAATGCTGAAAAGCCTGAAAGATAATAATAAATAATGTTGAATTGATGAGTGACCCAGGTTGAAAGTCTTCTTCTCCAAGTTCATCAAAGGTGAAACAACTTTGCTTCAGAGAGGCCAGAGACAAACTCACAGTGAGTGAGTGTACTCTATTTTCATAGTTATGTATTCTCTTCTCAAATTATACTAAATTGGTTTTCAGAGACCAGTGTGTAGACTGTTTCTTTTATACCCTCTACTCAAGTTAGTAAAGATGAAATATACACATGCATTTTATGAAAATCCTCTAACAGTTCAAGTTTAAATAGAACGTTTCTCTCCAAAGCAAACTTACCAGGATGACCTCATTTTCTCCCGTACCTCTTCAAGAGTTTCTTTATCTGATTGGACTCACATAAGACTGACAAATTAAATCAGACCTTGATGCCACTCTACATGTTGTGGAAAAATAATGTCTTGAGATGTTCAGCTTTCCCATTTCCTCTGGATATTTACGTTGGAGCAATAGGGTTTTCCTTGGACATTAACTGACTCCTGGAAAGTGTTCTTGCTACCAGGGAGATGAAGTTTCTCTGAGAAGCAAGGCAAATAGAATAAGTAATTACTGTTTCAGTCTTCAATCTGATACTACACGGATCTTCTAGACTTAAGGGTTATGGTTTCTCCTCATTTGACTTCACAGTGGCCATATGTAAACCTCCATTTTCTTATCTTACCTAGTTCTTGATAATGCTAGGAAGATTGTTCAGTGTCTATAAGTCAACTGTACTTTATAAAGAATGACATTATATATTGTAATCACTTTTGAGGGTTTTATATTTATTGTTCTAATTAAGCTTTCCTATTGAGAAAATTCTTTAAAAATTGCAAATACAAACTGTACCAATGAAAGTTTGTGATTGTCTATTTGTATGAAATGTTTTGGAAAACTTTTAAATGCTTTTTAAATTAAAATGGAATTGTGTAATTTATTGAGAAAGTCAGAAGGAAAATAATTACTTCCTAATAGATAGGACGTCAACATCTTATCTTCTATAAATAGATACTATTTAAATAGCTGAGACTGATAACGGTAGTAATAATAGCCATAGCATATACTGCGTGTGGATGTCACCCTTCACTTTTCCAAGTCTTTTCACATCTGCTGTATCATTTGATACTTTTCACAGTCCTATGGATAGGGACATTATGCTATTTTACACCTGAGAGATCCAACTTCTAGACAGCTTAACCTTTTTGAAAAATCATTTGTTAAAAACTTCAAATATTTTGATCATTTCAGGGAGAACATTATTTTGATAATGCCATTATAAATAAAGGGCTGTGCCTATTATAGCAAAAACTGCTAAGAAACAGAAGTACCTGTTGACCAAATTCATCTGACTAAATTAATCACTTGGCACTATGAAAATTTGGTTTTTGGTTATATTTTAATTATAAAATAAGATAAAAGCTCAAACTGGTCAGAGAAGTAATAACGAAAATATGCAACCAATTCTTGGAAAATATATACATGTCCATAAGACTAGGCTAAACTCAACATCTGAAAATTAGCTTATAAGGCCAAAGAGAAGTTCCTGGCAGCTTCTGCCAGAAGACTATCACATGGTTTGTTAAATGTGTCCCCAGCAGCAACTTAATTCTTTGGAATAATAAGAAAGAGGAAAATTTTAGGTATTAGCATGAGTACAGTAAAGAAATAAATACAAGAAAAGTAAATTTGAACTACCATTAGTAGTAAAAGTGTCTTGTAACAATGGAAACAACTAGATAACAGAAGGTTGCCCAAGTGCTGTCATGAAGAAACAGGAAGAAAGTTACAGAATAAATGGATAATTACATAGAAGGTATGCAGCTTTGTCCCTTTTAAAGTTTTTCAAAATGCTTTTAAAGTTATTTTGACTTCTGAATAGCAGTAACTTCTGTTGTTGCCCTTCATCCAATAATGTAATGTTGTTCGTATTTGCAAATGCACGGATGTGAGACATTGGGAAATTAACAGTGACAACACAAATAGAATTTAGTCATAAAACTATGAGTTTATTGAATACAAGCTGCCTATCGAAGCACTTCAGTTAAAAAAAATTTCAATTCACTGGATAATGGGTCCTCTAGCCCCCATCTTCTGCTGAATAAACTCTAACATACAGAATCCAAAGATGATCTGAGTAGCTCTTTACTCATATTTATATACTTATACATACAGAATATGGGGGGATGATACAGAAGGGGCAATGAAGAGGAGATGAGTGGACTCAATATACCATAAAAAACTGGAGCACCCGAGGCAGTCTGGCTAATTTGTCCCCATCACCATACAGAAGTATAGGACCTCATTGATCAGGCCTTTGGAGTGCCCCATGTGGGCATTCTCTCAGCTAGTAGACAATGGCCACCAGTCCCTATCTCAAATTGCTCCCGTTTCTTTAGCAGTTAGCAAGTCCCTCACCACCTCTTGAGTCTCTGATGTGAGTTTTCAGTCATAGCCATTCCTCACTACTTCTTGTGACTATTTAGTAGAAGGATAGTGTTGCCTCTTGACCTGAGTTTGAAAAAAGAATGATTGCTTATGTCTATTCATCTCTTCTATTACATGTTACATTATTGTTACTTGCTCTTACTAGGGTATCTCTAAAAATAAAAATAAAAAGATATGTTGCATTACAAAGGTTCTAGTCCTCACTGGATCTACGTAAAAAGTTTGTAGCCCCACTTTGCTAGATTTTAGGTTTTATTACACTAGTGATTATCTCTCTCCTCTCCAGCTTTGATTTGCCGTTTGAAAGTCCTCTAACATTATCTAGACATAGAAAAGTACCATAGCCGAATAATTCCTTCCCAAGTTCCTGAGTTTTCCCAACCGGGGGGGTGTCCTCAGCCCTCACTCTATGGTGTAAGAGAAACAAGACTAGCACCAAGATTCCCAAAACATGCTGAGGTCCCCTGGGAGGATGCACAGGGAACTCACATGGGTGCCAGGGGTGTTTTAAATTTTCAAGGGAAACACAGAAACATTTGTCAGTCACCTGGGAACTAATAGCTTGAAATTGTTCCCAGTTTCAACTTTAGATCATTGCTTTTCTTTCTGTGATATCCTATCTTTGCCAAACTGGGTTTTCAACAATTGCTGTGATAAAAAGCAAGCACTGCACAAAAATCAGTGTAGATCAGGCAATGCGGGAGGCAGTGTCCAATCTAGTTCCAAAGTGAGAAGTTGTGCAGGGCTCAACAGCTGCTAAATCGTTGTGACAAACCCTTATTAAATAGTTTGGACCTAATGACTTAATTGGAACTATTAGTTATTTCTTTTGGCCAATGGGCTGCTCTAAAAAATTACTGAGATGCAAAGAGTGTCATGAACTGATAAAGTTTGGGAACTTCTAGATTAGGGTGTTTATCCGTGTCCTTAGGAGTAAAGCTAAATCAAATCTCTGTGTGAAGAGAAAGAAAAACAATTCAGCAGGTTCAAAGCCATGAACTTCTTGGTGGGCTCCGGAGTAGAGAATTGATCCTGTTCTTAATTCTGTCAGGACCCCAGGTAGACAAATCTTTTATTATTACCAAAAAATGGTATTGTTTTGGTAATGAGCCAGATAAACCAGGTTTTTTCTTCCATTCCCTGTGGGTTGGCTGCTGTTACTATTATTACTATGGAGCGTTGATGCAGACACCAACACTAGCCATTAAATCTCAACAAGCGTATTGGCAGAATATTCTAAAGTCATTGGCTACTAGAATACCTTCTTGCTACCTTTTTTTTTCCTTTTCTTTTTTTTAAAATTCCATTCTTTGTCCAGTCACTGAGGTCATTTTATTTCTGACTCAAGAAAACAGGAGTTCCGTGAATGGTAAAATAATACTTGCAAATTAGTTAACTGTGCTTCTTGAATCTTTGAATTAAGGAATTAAAATTACCAGCTGAATATACATTTTATATTTCTAATCTCATACTGAAAAAATAAAATCATAAAAAGGAAGCTCATTTTGAATGATCATGTTTGATAATGCCATAGGGTCAAAATAAAAAGTTGATTTTAATGTGTTACTACAGCGAGATGGTGTCAAAATGTTTGGGTATCGTTGCTCTGTGCCCCAATCTTTTAAAATAGCAAACTAATTAAATCATGCGTTCTAATATCCCTTGATTATCACTGCCAAAGTACTAGATATGTCTTGAGGTCTCAAGGGACATGGAGAGAGAAATATTTGTCATGAAAACTTCTTCAGCAAAGGGAAATGGAGAGTACCAAACATATTAGTAATTCATTATTTCTAAGAAGGCTACTGCAATTCTTAGGGGAATTTGCCTTAATGTTTAGTATACAATTTTCTTTTCTGAATTTCCTTCATACCCAGGATGCTCCTCGGTGTTTGGACTCTAGTTTTAATCGTGAAAAAAAGAACAATACAAACAAAAATAATCACATTAGTGTTCCCAAACTCCTGTAACTAAGAGAAAAAGGCAGTGTGAAGATGAATGATTTAAACGTGTAAATATCTGATTACGCAGTTGTGCTTTCACTTCAGAGTTAATAGTACTTTACAACGGGTAACATCTACTTCTTTTTTTCTTTCTGCTTTTATCTCCCCAACCCTCCCCCCAACCCCCGGACATAGTTGTATATCTTAGTTGCAGGTCCTTCTAGTTGTGGGATGTGGGACGCTGCCTCAATGTGGCCTGACAAGCGGTGCCATGTCCGCGCCCAGGATCCGAACCCTGGGCCGCCGCTGCAGAGCGCGCGAACTTAACCACTCGGCCACGGAGCCGGCCCCTAACATCTACTTTTTAAAAAATGTGGGCAGAAGGGGTAGCTTAATAATTCAAGGTGATTACCCACAATTCTCTGAGACATCAGATCCCTGCTAGAGAGCGAACTTGAATCAACCACAGTGAAGGAAGAGCTGACTTATTTCTCAGTGTATACAAAGAACACAATCTCTAAGAGCAATTTATAAGTAAAACGTACTAACTAAAATTAGGAAATTTTGAAAGCCATCTTCAATGAAAAAAGCTAGCACAGAACCCTGTATAGTGCTGTCAGTTCAATGTGGCTCTAGATGAATGAACCCGGTTGAAAATTATTGCCTCTTCCTGCCTCTTGACTTGTAAGGGGCAAACGGCCATTCCCAAAGAGGTTCTAGCCCTATCAATTGTAGATACTGTACCTGGTGGCTCTTACTTGCCCTCTTATGCCAACACACCTTCTCTCTGTATTAAAGGACTCTAAAATCAAAACCATGCTCCAGTGTATTATAAAATAAACATTTTCTGAAGAAGATTTTCTGAAAAATCTTGCTAGTGGGTGGTGGGAATGGAGCAGATGGTGACAGGCTGGGAGAAAGAAGAAAGTGGATTTCTAGTGGAGGTAACTGATCTGCGTCTTCCACCACATTCTGAATAAAGGATTGTAGTAATTGGCTGCATTTTTGAATGAGAGTGTCATGCTTTTACTCATTCAGCAAATATTGCCAGCACCTACTCCATGCCAGGGTATTGTTTGAAAACGACATAGACTCGTGAAAACAAGACACAAATTTTGTTTGGGTCATGCATTCTTGTCATTTTTTAAAAAATTCTAGATAGAAAAGAAGACTTACCTAGTCAATATTGAGATTCCCATGTAAGTCTCTGTCTTCACTTACATATCAATCACTTTAAATATTTATGTTTCTTGTCAGTCTTAGATCCTTAGTGAATTGTTCTCAATGTCTTCTATACAGTTTTCTGAGCCATACGAGGAAAAATAATCGCAATGCTGGAACGTTGATGTGATGCGTGTGTTGAGATAAGATATGCTAGGGAGCGCTGGTAAATCACCCTCACTAAATCCTTGCAATATGAAACATTTAAAGCTGCGCTGTTACAAATAAGGAGAAAGAAAGCCTTCAGCTAGACTCGTGTTTTTTTTCAGAAAAATCAAGTCAGGAATATCAAACACAGGGCTTTGCTCTCAGATTGCTGGCCCTTTGTGGTGGGGTTCAGGTGAGATTCGCTGGAGAAATGTCCCCAATTATTCCATCTGCCTATTGCAGTTTCTCTCAGGCTTTGTGTCAGCTTCCCATTAACTGTCTTGAGACTTCAGGGTGTTTCTTAAACTTGGATGAAGAAAAATTTGTTGCCGTTGACTACTGGACAGGTAGGTCTAGACATATGGAAGGCATCAATTCCTACAACCTCTCATTGGAAGCAGGGAAGTTAAAAGCAGAGAGAGAAAGAACAGCTGCCTGCACCTCTGCAAATGTAGGAGGCTGCATTTAAGCAAATGAAGCAATCAGTGACAGGAAATCATTTAAGCAATTCAGTGGATGACATTGCCTCCTAGTAAATGTCATGAATGATTCCGAGACCAAGACCTTTTAGCTCCTTGTTTCACTTCCAGGGAGAACAAGGCTGCGTGCGGTTCTCATGTTTCCATGTCTCAACAGCCATTCCTCCTCTGGGACTCAGAGAACTTCAAATTGAATTTGTTGTATCCACCAGGGCCAGTTTTGTTTGTTTGACTTCTCTGTTTGATTTTTGTTTGTTTTTTTTACCCGGAAAAATCAGAAAATAAGCATTGTGATTTATGTATCTAAAGTTCCCTATGGTGATTTTTCTAAAGGGCAATAAAATAAAACTTTCATCCAATCATTGTTATTTTCAGTTATGAATACTTTTTTGCAGAAGCTAAAAAGAAGATAGTTGGTAAAAAGAACTCTTTTACATTAAATCAGGGAGTTAATTTCTTGTGTTGAAAGCACGCTTTTTTGTTTGTTTTTGTCTTTTCATGTGCATTTTTTATCTTCAATACACACCGAGTTTCCATTCGTTTGTTCCACATACGGTAGAGATTAGGTAAAATTTCTAACACATTTCACTAATTTTTTGTGTTTTCTTTTGTTTGTTTATTCATTTTGCATTTGTTTAAAGGTAGCCCATCTTGTCCTATTTATCCAGAAAGGAGCCTGATGTTTCCCAGACACACAGCTTGTCTATAATCCAGCTATCTAAACAGAGCAGCACTTTGAAAGTGGTAAAAGTGTGCTTCAAAGGTTCATAAACAAATGTCGCAGTCATCAGTTCAAGGTCAAGATGTTCACAACCATGCTTCCTCCTTTGTAACTCAGCTTCAGTGGACTCTTTGGGGAGTGAAGTGCATACGTTTTGTTTTTTGACAAGTATTTGGTGCATGCTCAGGAGTGTATAGATAGGAATATATTCTTAAAATTGTCTGGCACTTGTATAGTCTTTATACTTGATGTAGAATTCCCCCATGAAGTTTAATATGTCAGCTGAAAAAAGCAAATTAGCCTGTTATTTTACCCTCAAAATGAGTTTATTTGGGAATAGCCAAAAATATTGCAATATGGGAAGTGCATGCTATGGTGAAACACAGGCAAATCTGGAAAACAAAGGAGAGGAGCTGCTTTTATAGAGAAAAAAGGGGAGTGGGGAGGCGCTGTTCATTGGGGGAAAGTAACAGTTCAGGGCAGCAACAGCTTCTCATTGGCTGAGCTGTGGCATTTCTCATTGGCCAGGCTGTTGCTGGGCAGGGAGAAAAATCTTCCTTGAGTGGTAAAGTAGTTTTACTTCCTGTTGAAGAGGGAAGTGTAGGTCTCTTCCTGGTCGGTGTAATTGACGAGAGCTCCCCCTACAGGCCTTCCTGACTCCAGTTTAGTTACAGTTTCTTTTATTCATTTCTATGAATATTTGATCCTCAAAACAATCATATAAGGAAACTAGGGAAAATATCGTTAGCTCAGCTTTCGAAATCACAGAATTCTGCTCAAAAATGTTGTGTCTTGCACACACACACACACACACACACACACACACAAATGAATTAGAATCCAGGTATCTTGATTCTGAACCTAAGTTGGTTTTGGTCAACAGCTGCTGCTAGATCGTTCCTTTGGCATTTGCTGGCATATAGACTAGCTCCTAGATGAGAATGCAATAAATAAATAAAGGAATGAAATGAGAATCTTTATTGTTCTTTAAGGAATGGAGAATCTTGATGGGCACCTGACCAAGTCTTTTGACTTAGAGTCTTTACCAAATAATTTGTAATTTTTGTTATGCTAATGTATTAATGCTTTTTGGCCCCCAAGCTTAGAGTAGGTGCTTTTTTTCCCAGTTATGTAAAACATTGTCTTCCCTTGGATGAATTAAAACTGAAGTTTTGTAAGGATTGCTCAAGAACTGCACTGGTCAACATGATAGCCATTTGCCATCTGTGACTTTCTCTTAGTTTAAATTAATTAAAATTAAATGAAAGTAAAATTCACTTGCATTAGCCACATTTCCAGTGCTAAGTAGCCACATATGACAAGTGGATACTGGGGTGGACTGCAGAGATAGAGGATATTTCCATCATTGCAGAAATTTCTGTTGGACAGTGCTGTTCTAGAGTCTAGAATATATACTTCTATGTGGCTTCAGAATAGTCTGAATTCATTTGAGCACACAGAAAGTGACATGTGTGGTAGAAACTAAACAGTATTTTAAATCCTGAGTTTAAAACCAGCTACACTGCACATTTCCATGCTTGGGATGGCATGACTCAGTAAGATCTCAGAAACCACCTGGGTGACTGGCCTAGGGTTACTAACTGCTTACTTTGCCAAGTAAAGGACATTAACAAGAAAATTCCCATCAATATACACAATGATTTTACTTTTAAAAGGCATTTCCACTTCAATAAAAAAGAAAGGGCATGATCTCAGAATAAA
Source organism: Equus quagga (assembly GCF_021613505.1). Taxonomy (NCBI): domain Eukaryota; kingdom Metazoa; phylum Chordata; class Mammalia; order Perissodactyla; family Equidae; genus Equus; species Equus quagga. Next base: position 77,204,624 of record NC_060275.1, read on the forward strand.
GGAGAGTTTTCCAAAGGAATATGTTTAGCTTTCTACAAACCTCTTTCCATGGTCCATGTTTGTTCTCACTCTGACAAAGACCAATGAACACTCTGTTGGGCAGGCACAAGATCTCAGCTTGGCATTTGGAAATCACTGAACTCTGCCGCTTGCCAAGGGTGTGACTGCCAGTGAATTACTTAAGTTCTCAGAACCTAGTTCCTTATCTTAGAATGGGAATATGAGCATCCGTCTAATGCAGAGTCGTCAGATTTAAGTACTGTGTGCTGGTAGAGCACAGTGTCTGGCACATAGTAGGCACACATAAGACGTACTGCTCTCACTCCTCTCTATTCGATCACTCCCTTCCTTTTAACCTACTGAATCTTTTTACTGCATAAATATCTTAGAAAATTGTTGCACTAGCTACCCATAAATCTTTCTCCCAGGAAGCCAGAGAAACCAAGAGGGCGGAGCCATTGACGTTAAGAACGGTTGTCAAATAAGATAAACTGTGAAAGAAGAATCTGGTCCTAGAACACAGAGTGAGGGCATTTGTGAAAGCTTGCTGTGTACTCAACCCTTTCCCCCTTCCTTCTTCCCCCTCCAGGGAAAGCAGTATTCTGGGGATAATACATTGTGACATCAACACGCCTGGAAGAATCTCTCTATTGTATTGGCTTTTATTAAACAATATGCTTAGTGAGTGTGTCTATACACATGTGCAAAACACTTAACTTATTGAAGTTGGAAAATGTTTTGATACATAATTTTGAAAACAGATTGTCTTTCGTTCCATCACATAACTAACACATTTGAGGGCATTTACTGGCATCATATAGGTTTTCTAATGAAGCCTAAATTTTTGTTTTATGACAAGTAGAGATTACACAAAGGCTAGAGAATTTTGGCTTATGTTGTGTTAACTCCAATTCCATTTGTTTTATCGTCAGTGCATGTGATATGAGCACACATGGGCCAAAAACTGAGGGTTTTTTTTTTAAGGATTTTTTGTTCAAATATCAGGCCACGTCTTAATTCTTAAAATGTGAATAAGAAGTGAGAAAATAATTTAAATTTCAGAAGACTAAGTAACTTCTAAGGTCACATCAATTTCTAAAGTCACATGGTATCTTTTTCTTTTTTACTTTTTGTTAAGACTTTAATTTTTAGAGCAGTTTTAGTTTCACAGCAAAATTACTAGGAAGGTACAGAGATTACTTCCTGCTCCCACACCAGAGTGGTACATTTGTTCCAACTGATGACTCTGCATCAATACATTATATGATGTTTTTAATCATATAAAACATGCCTTAAAATGTAATGTTTGCAGAGCAGATGTTCTTTAAAGAGTTTTTCCATTGATAGTAGAGTCAAAATAATGTAATAAATTTTCTTTATGCTGATAAGGGTGGTGGTGAGTTTTTTCCCCCACAGTAACTTCTCCCTCGTCATTTGAAAGATGGAAGGCAGAAAACCAAAATGCTTATGTCAAAGGAAAGAAAGCCCACAAAATTTCCCTAGGATTAAACACACACACACACACATACACACATAAATTTACATATGGATATTTACATACAAAGTATGTGCACATAAATGCCACCTTCAGAGGCCTTTGTTACTTAGAGCATGCGTGCAGTTTTACTACACTCTGAATATGCACATGTGATGTTTAACTCTCAGCCAGAACCATCACTTGTTGGGAAACCACAAATTATTTTCATTTTATTTATTATTTTATTTTAAGGTGGTAAGACATGAAAAGCAATAGTTAGGCAGAGCTTGTTTTGTTTTGTAAGTCATTGGTAATGTTTTTGTTGTTTTGATTTAAAAATTTTTTTTTCTATGGTGGTAACATTGGTTTATAACATTATATACATTATATAAATTTGAGATGTACATCATGTTTCAACTCTGTGTAGATTACATCATGTTCACCACCCAAAGACTAATTACAATCCATCACCATACACATGTGCCATTCATCCTTCTGCCCTCTTCCCTCCCCACATTTTGATTTTTTTTTTCATTTATATGTAACTCTCCTATTTGTTGCCTTTTTTTAAAATGCCTTTTTTTTTGGCAATGAAGATTGGCACTGAGCTAACATCTGTTGCCAATCTTCCTCCGTTTTTTTTTCCTCCCCAAAGCCCCAATACATAGCTGTATATCCTAGTTATAAGTCCTACTAGTTCTTCTGTGTGAGATGCCACCACAGCATGGCTTGATAAGTGGTATGTAGGTCCCCGCCCAGGATCTGACCCAGCAAACCCCAGGCCACCCAAGTGGAGCGCACGAACTTAACCACTATGCTGCTGGGCAGTCCCCTATTTGTTGTCTTTATCATACATATCACTTTCATGAAATAGACAATGTACTAGAAATTGGACATTGGTTTGTACGTGCTTTGGCACTGATAAATATATTATAGACACAGAATTGCACAGTGTCTAAGCACAGACCCTTACTGCCTGAATTTGAATCCTGGCCCTATCACTCCACAGGCATGTGATTTTTGTCCTTCTTGGACCTCCCTTTCCTGGTCTACAAAAAGCATTTAGTAAGAAATAATCAATGTAAAGTACTTTGCATAGTCCCTGGCACATAGCAATCATTTGATGAATGTTGGTTATCATTACTGTTATAATAATTATAATTGTCTGCAATTATTACTGCTATTATTTATAATTTTGTTGGATATTTGTACTCTGATCTTTTAAAATAATTGTATTGAAAGCTCGTTTTAAGAAGTAAAAAAATAATGGTAACATATTACAAGGGCCCCCAGTGCTGAAACCAACAAGACATTGAGATACTTTACTGGGCGTCATGGAAGAGACTTCCGGATAAGTTACTACTCAAGTCTGTTAGGAAATTACAATTCAAGAGCAAGAAAGGGTTAAAAGTGCATAGGGTAGGCTGTTTCCTCATGAAGTGAAGAACTTGGATGGCCTCATTCATCTGTGTTTGTATTAGCTTATTTGTCTGTTACAATTCTTTTTAAAAGGCTATAATTTCATTTTTCCTTTTTGTGCTAATAAGGAATATAAATACAAAGGTGTTCTTCAAATGGGGATAAACATTTCTGCTTGGTGACTGATAATTTTAGTTAGCATTATCAAAAACCCATCAACGCTGTTTATATAGATACAAATGTGGCTTAGAGCTCGACCCTGAAAAATTTCCGATTGGAAGATATTACGCTAGACAATCCTGAACAGCTTTAGTTTTGCTCTTATATTAATTTACATTATTTTTGGTTGTCAGTAGAATGTTGCTGGACTTTCTTGCCAAAATGGCAAGTTTCGGTAGTTGTGACTTTTGACCACAGAACTAAGCTTTGTGTTAAATGGATTACTTCAGTTCTAAGCGGCAATAGCTTCAAAGAGGAAAATCACGTTCAGCATTCAGGTGTGGCTGAGGTTGGCTTTGTTATAGAGAACTTCATTCCCTGGGGTTTCATAAATGGAGGTACTACTTAATTTTTTTTTTTTTTTTGACTTACAGTGGAGCTAGTTCTAAATTAAAAGGCCAAGCATTACAGAGGAGCCATATCCGCAGGTGAATCTCACACTAATGAAGCAGAGTTTTCATTTGTGTTTTTGTTTGTTTTAGCAGTATATTGTCTACTAGGAGGTTATCAAAATCATAATGCCTCCTTCATAAGTACTTTTAAAGTGTTCATTATATTCTCGAATGTGACATTTATAATTTCTGAGAGCCAATATTATTTTTTGGAAAAACAAATCATCCTTTTAAAGTGACATCTATGGAAAAATATGATTTGGTTTTGCAAAATGTGCTTGGTAGCCAAATTTTCCAGAAAATTCTTATTGCCTGAAGCCGTAGTTTCATTATTTTAATTAAAAAGGGAGGCAACATAAAATATTCAACACCTCCATGAATTTATTACTCAATGAACCCAATTTCTCATGTAGTATTTTAATATTTATCACTGTTTTATGAATGTTTTATCAAAATAGGCAAGTTTCCTTTACTGAGTTATTTTTAAAGGAATGAATGAACTAAAATGAATTTAAGTAATTCAAATAATTGTTTAAAATTTTTTATTTTAAAATAGAATTGGTACTTACATTTTAATACGTTTGAATTGGTATCTACTTGAAAATTTTAGAGATTACTAAACATAAACTGGAATCATTAAAAATGTTTTAAAAGTATAAAGGCATGTAAAATTTTTCATGATTCTATATGTTTAATGTTAAAAGAAGGGTATACAATGGAATGAATATACAGTATGATTCTAATTCTGTAAGAAATCATGTATTCTATAACAATCATATATAACATACATATGCTGACATACATCCAGAAGGAGAATGTTACTGACAGTTATCTTTGGGTTATTCTTATGGTTTTTCTGGTATTTCCCAAGTTTCTGCAGTTAATATGTGTTTTACATTCAAGATATATATACATATATATTACTACTTTTTCAAAAGACGAAGTAGCTTGTGTTATGTATTTGTTTGTTTATTTATGTCTGTGCTTCTGTGAGCATGGGAGTAGAGAATGATGAGTATATCTGTTCCTCCTGAGGCGAATCTTTGGGTGTAGTCAAATAGCTTAGGCTTCCAGAAACACTTTTAGGTACGTATTAAAAATAAGAACATACTTGTTTCTCTATAATTCTAAAAGAGGTGGATCAAAGGGGAACTGATAAGTGGGTGATAGTTTTGAATCTCAGGGAAAAAAGACACCAGGATTTCAAAATACCAATTATCTATGTGCTTATCAATTCCCTAATCCTGTCGACAAACTCTAGAGGAGAATTCCTTTCTAGTTTTATAGCAACAGAGAGAGACGCACAGAAGATCAAACCCTTTGCACAAGATTAGATGCAGAAAAGAGCCTCGCCTGTGGCTTCTCTTCACAGCGCTGTTCATACACCCACTTGTCCTGCTGAGATTTGCGACGCCTGCTGTGCAGGGGCAGCGGGTACTTTGTGGCCACTAATGCTTTTAGGGGTCTTCACTCCATAAAGCATAAACTTTGTTCTGGTTAACTGCATCTCCTTTTCCTTCTGGTTTGGTAATAATAAATCGTGGAAAGGTTGCTGTCTAATGTGTTTCAACACAATCTTGAAGTCAACTAGTTTCCAAAATTGTATCTTCAGGTGCTCTGTTGGTTGAACTTTTTTTTTTTAAAGATTTTATTTTTTTCCTTTTTCTCCCCAAAGCCCCCTGGTACATAGTTGTATATTCTTCGTTGTGGGTCCTTCTAGTTGTGGCATGTGGGACGCTGCCTCAGCGTGGTTTGATGAGCAGTGCCATGTCCACACCCAGGATCTGAACCAACGAAACCCTGGGCCGCCTGCAGTGGAGCACGCAAACTTAACCACTCAGCCATGGGGCCAGCCCCTGGTTGAACTTATTTTGTAAGATGATGAGGGACTTGTCCACATTTCAGTACTTGAATAGTTTCTGGATCCCAGTGAGGTCTCTGTAAGAGGGCTTGCTTTTGGATTTCTCTCCTTCAGTTTCTTGCAGTGTTTCTGGTTTCTTATTAGGAATGAATGAGGGTAGAAAATAAAGTAGTAAATCATGCAAAACCAGAGGAAGGCTGGCCAAAGGCATAAGGAGTAGTTCTTGACTCTACTGTCATTCCTCTTTGGAAAAACAGAAAATTCAATAGTGCACGTTGAGCCTTGTATTTCCCTGCCTCCAGGAGCGCTGGCCCAGGACTCAGCAAGTCCTTCTCTTTGGGAGAGATGAGGGGGTGCCCTCCCCAAACAGGGGCTGGAGCTGGGGACTCTGGTTCAGCCCAGGGTGACCAGAGCAGGCAACTGAGCACCCGGCACCTCCTTCCACATCATGAGACTGGAGACCTGCACTGACTCTGCTGTGAATGTTACCTGGGTACCAGTCTGCTCATCACCCACATGCATACATGCTTACATACTGTCAACCTTCAAAAACAGAAACCAGTTTGAGAGGAAAAGTGTTTATTTGGGATTGAAAAATTGCCATTCGGGGAGCACAGAATCAGGTAGAAACCCAAACAGTGTCCCCCTAGGGAGTGAAAGTCAGGGGTTTTAAAGGCAAATAAGAGAAGTTTGTGTTACAAAGAATTTTAACTGGAGTTGGAGGCAGAAGTTAGTCGTGGCTAAACATTGATTGACTATTGATTCTATCTTCAGAAAGTGCACAATCCTCACTCTTTGTGATCAGGATATCCGTTTTCCTGCTGACTTCTCAAACAATTGCTCATAAAACAATTGCCATTTTGGCCCAGTCTGAAGGTTTGCTCCGTCCAAGGTTCAAGAGAGCAAAGCAGTTTTCTCTGGAAAGGCAGCCCCGACTTCATTTTAAAATGGCTCCCCTGTAGTCAATTTTGACAATAGATACAATGTCCCCCAAGCCCTCGTTCTCACACCACCTGTCCCTCGTGAATACTCCAATCCTAAAAAGAAAAGCAATTTTTTTCCCTTAAAGCAGATCCCAGTTGCTTTTTTGTTAAAGTTGGTTGTTGTTATGTTTGTTTCTTTTTATTTAAATAAAAGACAATATTACATAAGCCTCTCTAGAAAAGTCATGTCAGCAGGAGGTATAATTTCAGGTCTCCAGCAATGCTCACTGTGCAAATTGGACTCTAGCTTCCTGTCAATTTATAGGGGACCCTAGCAGTCTCTTCTCATCTTAGGAAGCCCCAATAATCTTATTGTGTGGTATTATAATCTCTTTTAACCACACTCAATTGGTTCAGTTTCAGAGTGTCGTTCAAGTGCAGCATTTCAGAATCATTTTCTATCAGAGGCTTTTGTTGGTGTGTGCGTTTATTCAGTTCATTAAAACTCACACATGCTTTGAACGAAATTGTATATAACAACAAAACGAATCTTCTGCCTGGATCTCAGTTCTGATTTTTGATTATTATAAGCAAATTATAGGATACAATTAAAATATATGTCCATATTACATTTATTTTCTTCCATACACAGAATAATATCTTACCTGCATCATTGTACTTAGGACAGTAGTTCCCCTAAGATATTTTAATATTGAGAATATTGAGATGAGGAATTAGACAAAGATTTTAAAATTATATATTCAGTATATATTCAAAGATAATTTAAGCATTACATAATTTTGAAAAGGATAGACTAGAACCTGCCCTTTGTTGAGGACATTTGCCACTGAAATGCCAGAATAATTTCACTGTTACTAAAATGAGACAATCTTGAGATATTTAGAAAAAAACATTTCTCGGCCATATCTCCTTCATTAAAATTATAATTGTCTTTTCTTTATGTTTTGACAGGGAAAGGAAGCAAGGCTGATAAATTATCCTAAATATTGTATACTCTTTCTTTCTTTCTTTCTTTTGGTGAGGAAGATCGGCCCTCAGCTAACATCTGTTGCCAATCTTCCTCTTTTTCCCTGAGGAAGATTGTTGCTGAGCTAACATCTGTGCCAGTCTTCCTCAATTTTGTATATGGGACGCCACCACAGCATGGCTTGATGAGTGGTACACAGGTCTGCGCCCAGGATCTGACCAGCGAACCCCAGGCCACCAAAGTGGAGCATGAGAACTTAACCACCACACCACTGGGCCAGGCTCATGTCTGTTCTAAATAGATCTTTTACATTGCATGGGAATGAAATACAACCAAAGAAAGAATTAAATATTTTAATAAATATTCACACTCCTTTCAGTTTAGAGTGACTCAAATCTAATGTAATTCATGTAAAAACTTAGAAGACACATTTTCAGAGATTAATTTCAGGTCAGTGATGTGCCTTGGTCAAGATGACTTAGTTCTTAGAAAATAAACTTTGTAGTTGGGCAATTATAAAGAATAAAATGGAATACATACATATTGGGAAAATATGTAGATTTCATATTACTTTAATTTTGGTTATCTGAATAATCTCTACAAAGAGCAAGTGCCCCTCAAAACATGTAATTCTGAAACTAATGGGATGCAAAATAATACGTTTCCTTTAAAGTGTGTTCCGACCTTTTTTTTTTTTTTGCCTTTTATTTCCCCACACTTTGAATTTCAAGGTCTCCGAGACATTTGGTGATGACCGTAACAACTAGTCTAATTATTGGTAACGATCTGCTTGCTGACGTCATCCGTACGCTGCTTGTGCTGAAGCGTATTTCATCAGTGTTGTTTTGGGTCACTCAGGCCCTTTTCAGAATTGTTCATGATGAGTAAACGGTCCAGTTGCAGTGTTCTCAGTTGGGGTCACGTCCAGGAAGTTTTCCATGTAGAATAATTACATTCCCTTTTGATTAAAGAGCTTCAGCTAGCTAAATCAAGAAATATCCCTCGGAGATTTTGGAAATCCTTTTCACGAGTTATTCATGCTAAGAAACACCACGGAAGAACTCTGGGCCCCAGTTTCTCACTTTCCTCCAAGTGGAATGTTGCACAACATTCCTTGCCTTTCCCTTTGCCTCCGTGGCACATGATGCTGACACCTTGCTCCTGCATCCCGGGGCATGGTGTAGCTGAGGTTGCTGCAGCAACAGCACACACAGGGCAGCGTTCCCCCGTAACTACAGAGGCTGGGACATGAGTCAGTTGAAAAGTTTCACCGGGTTTTTATTAGTGTATGATGCAGCCCCGTGTCATCTACAGTTCCTAGCCTGTCCGAGACTCACACACGATGATGTGGAACACTCCATGCTCATCACCTTCAAATGTTAGACGGTCCAGGGGCCTCTCACCGAAGCCACTGCAGTTGCTAGCTCCTTCTGCAGCACTCTTTACTAATACCTACCGTAAGAGGCCCCACTGCTGGAACTCCATTTCTGCTATTGTATATCCTGTGTGCTTACGTCATAAGCAACAGTGACCTTGGTTGATGATCAAGAAGCCCCTCTTTTTACCCAGGGAACTGGACAATGGTTAACATCCTGGAAGACATATTTTTACCCTCCTGGCTGGGAAGAACTATGTGCTGAAGAGTAAGGATGGAATTACTGTAATTCTCTATGAGAATTTTTTCAAGTGGAACTTACCGTTTAATATTGATCAAAAGTGGTCATAGAGTCATCGGCAACTTCTAACACAAGATTTGGTTTCTTTTTCAGACACGGAGATGACTTGATTGTGACTCCATTTGCTCAGGTAAGCACAGTTTGTTAAACGGGCAGGTTTCTCACAGATCTGAAAATTTAATTTGGGGCATTAGTTCTGGTTCTTGATTTCATTTCACAAGTACAAATACAAATTCTATGGTTCATTCAAGTAATTCAAAAGCAATGCTAGAGAATGTGTTCTTGGCCTTATTGGTCTGTTTCGTATAAATACAAGACCCTAAGAGAGTCTTTGCTTCAAATTACAAATTACCTAACTGACATACTTAAATGGGACCATATTTCCTTAAGTGACATAAGCACTAGAAGCAGACGGCTATATCGTGGATTAAATTACATTTAGTATAATTAGGTACATGATCAGTGCATGAAAGTCAATATTACACTTCAACCTGATGCTTTATTTACTCTTTTTTTGACATGCCATTTGTACAAAAATTTAACTGAGTGATATATTTATGTCAGTTTGTTCCTTTTAGGTACACAAATCATGAAAATACTTTAACCGCATGACATAAATGCTAGAAGGTGACAGAATGATCTAAAGCCGTTTGGAATATGTATAAAACAGTTGCTAACCAGATATTCTTTGTATAGACCAATGTTTCTCCACCCTAGCTGCACGTTAGAATCACCTAGAAAGCTTTTATCCCAGGCCACCTCCCTGATCAATTGAATCTAAAAATCTGGGGATCGGATCCAAACACCTGCATTTCTTCTAGGAGAGTTGAGAGCCACTGGTATAAACAAACTAGGGACAGAAAAGGATAAAACTTATTTAACCTGGGGCATGAAACAGGATTAAAGCCAACACTGACTGTTAATAAGAAATGTTAAATACTGGAATACGAGGATCCAGAGAGGTTGTAAAAATCACAATCAGGGTGATGTCAAAACCAGCTCCAGGGCCTTGGGCCACTCATTTAACTTCTCAAAGACTTCTTTTTTTTCCAATTGGTAAAACTGAAGGACTCGGCTGGATAAAGATAGGCCCCAGTTCAAACCTCGTCTCCTCCTCTTGCTAAGTGAATGGCCTCAGGCAAGTCACTGAACTTTTCCAAGCCTAGTTTTCTCATCTGCTAAATTCCAAGACTACCCTGCTCATAACGTTATTAAGAGATTGAAATAATACCAAGCTTGTAAAGTGCTCAGCACAATTTCTAGAAAATAAAATACTTAATGAACTTTAAGGGTTGTTATCAGTAAGGGCTCTTTCACCTCTAAAATGTTATAATAGGTATTTTTTTAAATGCCTAATAACATTTTTTATATAGTATGATTATGTATAATTCTTCCACTTTTGCAAATTTCCTGAAATTTTGCAATCGCTGTAATTTAGGCCAAAACTTTAATGAATCCATAAATAACACACTGTATAATGGTGGGTTTTTTAAATTAATGCAGGCAATTAAAAACAGAATACAACCACTATCCCTTTCAGAAGGTTAATGTCTTGTTTGCTTAAGGTTTTGCTGGAGATCATAAATTCTTTCTAGTATCTATATTTCTATGTTCAAAAAAATTGACACATTTTAATCATATTTTGTGATAACAAAATCATATAAAGCTAAGGATTTTTAATGGATCACTATTGAGGTCCTATAATTTTATTTCTAAGAGCTGAGAGCTAGTTGAACAGATAAAATCAGGCAAAATAATATAAATAACCATCACCAAATGTAGAAATAGTCATTCCAACTTGAGTCTATTCACGTAGCTATTCTTGCTTCTAATGAAAATCTCCAGGTATTGTTGTAGGAAATATATATCCAAGTATAGAGTAAAAGATAAAAAATATTCTGTAAATGATACGTTATCCTCTTATTTCAAGCAGTATTTATTAATCTCCAATAAATAGATTAATAAATTGGACTTGGTCCTTGCCGTCAGTGCTGTTAAATTCTAAGGAAATCTAGTCTTTTGCATAATCAGACATTTTCTGTAGTGTACCTGTAATCTCCAAAAGACTAATAGAATTCCAGTTCCCTGAGAAATATATATTTGTCAAATATCAGTCTTTGTTAGTAAACTGTTTAAATAAATGTGTACTTAATACCCTTGAAATTAGGACTTTGAATATAAACCAACTCTGTGTAGTATGTAGGCATATCTGATCCCTGAAAATGATCCTGGAATGTATTTACAAGCGTTTGCTTATGATTGGCTTAATGACTCAGAACACCTCGTAGAAGGTGGTTTTTGCCCCAGAGGCTGCAGATTCTTTTTAAGTGGCTTCATCACAGTTTTTACAAATGGCCTTTTACTAGAGTGTATGATCTGGAAAGCTCTACTAGGATTAAAAAAAAAAAAAAAAAAGCCTGTTACCCTGAACAATTTCACCATTGATCGAGCATCTTAATGGAAAGCAGGTAAGACAGAAGGCCCGGTTATTGGCGGTTTGTCTGTGGCTCTCTTAAGCTCTATTGGGCACGACTCGCTTATTTTGTTTTCCTAACCAATAACTCCTCAAATTTTTAATACAGGATACAATATTCATCATTTAATGCTAAACACTATAGTGCTTAAAATATTAGATGCTTACGTCACTTGAAGTGATACCAACATTATTTGCCCTAATGTACCATAGCTGCTTTCACCAATGGACAGAAGACAGTCGATTTTAGACAAATCGCTCAGGGAAATGTTCAAATGGGCCAAAAACTTCTCCCCGTTCCCCAGCATGCTTTGGGGTTTGGAATTTCACATTAAATTCTTCTCGTGAAAAAGCCATCCTACTTTCAAAATAAAATCTTTTTTGCCTAAAAAGTTTAAAAAAGAAATATAAGCAAAAGGAAGAAAAAGAAAATTTCCCGTAATTCCAAACCCCAAAATAACTAGCATCGACATTTTACTTTATATCTTTTTTTTTTTTTTCTGTATTTTCTTTCCAATAATTCTTTCAAATGGGCCTCTCCTTGTAAAAGTGGTCAAAGGCCTTTTCCAGCCGGTCTCATCTTCTCCCTCTTCTGGAGAGAGAACTCGTCTCTTTCTACCTGAGCACATCTCCAAAACATGAAAACGATCCCTCCCTGTTTTTTTCCCCAATCATGGTTTCCTGTGAAACTAAGAGAATAAAATCCTTTTATAAGACAATTAAGAAGTCATGCAAGGATATATTCCACTCTGATGGATAGGGCTGAAACCTAAAACATCTTAGACAGATGTGATCTTCAGAAAGAACCCTACAAAACTCCTCTATTACCATGTCTAGAACGCTGTGGGGTGGGAAATCTTGCTAATGTTTAACCTAAACACTTTTCTACTTCTAATTTCTAATGTTTTCTCCTATAAGCTCAGAATCCTCTTGATCCCCCCTAAAAGTGACAGCTTTAAATATTTTATTTCCGTTTTGAAATGTTCCCCTATGTTTGTGTTGAAATCTTTCTGGGTGGGGATTTCCTTAGGCAGGAAGGCTAGGTGTTGAGAGGAATCCCAATGTTGTGCCAGGTCATGTCACTGGCAACTGGCCTTTTCCTCCCGAGAGTGTAGTAACAACTTGGCCAGAGTTCTTGCAGGGTCCCAAGGAACACCAAAGGAACCCAAGGAGACAGACAGTGATAAGTGTTGGCAATCTGCTTTGTAGTCAGTGGCCTCTGGCCCCACCAGTCGCATTATCTGTGACATGAGTACCTTGTAAAACTCTCAATCCATTAGAATTCTCATCTGAAAGTATGAAATGTTAATAAAGGAAAAAAGTGGAATCTTTAAGTAAAAGATAGAAAATATCCAAATAATATCTTGGAAACCTGGAGAGATCCTCATGTCATTCAGACTAAGGAGATATGCCTGATTTAAAAATACAGGGTATGAACAACTAAGTCATTTTACCGTTAACCAAAATACAGCACCTGGGATAATTTTATTAAAAATGTCGTTATTAACACTATAGAACATGACTATTCCATTGAAAATAGAACATGGCCAATATGTTTTTAATGCCTGCCTGGGTCCCTGCCCATTTCACCCAGCAGCAGACGTCTTGCGGTCTCATCACAGTTCCCCTCTCACCGAATCCGCCAGGATCTCCTTGCCCGGCTATTAAAGAAGATAATCACATTTCAGTTGCTTCTATCTGTTGGTTTTTCTTTATTCTTCATTAAAGTAAATGACAGCATCTGCTAGGAATCTAAATACTTTTTAGGTTGAACTATGTGAAATTAACATTCAACCTTTTTCGTCATACAAAAGCAGCATTTCATATGGTTTAACCAAAACATAACTTGGAAAGAGGTTTTCTTTTCCATCAAAATACCTTTGTATCCTATAAATAATCGTAATGTGACTCCACTTTTTTTTTCTGGACGTAAAAACCAAGGCCCCAGCCCGTGGCAACTCATGATCTGTGTTTTATCGCCATCTAGTGGCATAAAGTGTATTTGGAACGAAAACAGTCCTCAAAATCCTTTCTTTCTTTGTTTTTGTTATTTTTTAAGCAGGAGTTTTTAACAAGAATAGTATTGCCCCCCTCCTTAAGAAATCTCCTCTTTAAATCTTTTCAAGAAATTATTATTATGTAAGTATACATTTCATTTAGGCTGTGTTCAGTTTAACTTTTTAACGAAGCCCACATTTTTCTGTGATTTTCAGTGACTCTTATTGGTTAATAAATGTTTAGAAGTACCTAAGAAGATCTGAGACTAGTATGTGTAAATAACGTTTAGTCTCTCTCATGGGTTAGTCCATGAGCCATCTCTGTGCAGAAGTTTTCCACAGCACTATCGTAATTCCTAAAGTCTATGTATTTCACATCATCCCCAGTCTATTTTTGACTCTGACTGATTACACTTTTGCTTGGAGGGGCAGAAGAGAAAGAAATGACCTTAATTTTCTAACCATCGAGCTGTGTGACAGAAAACGCCGGGGACCTTTTTGGTTAGAAAGCATTAAGCAGTGAAGAAAATTAGAGGAGCTTTAAAACTCTGACTATAGTTCTTTTTTTTTTTTTTTTTTTTTGAAGAATATTAGCCCTGAGCTAACATCCACCGCCAACCCTCCCCTTTTTCTGAGGAAGCCTGGCCCTGAGCTAACATCCGTTCCCATCTTCCTCTACTTTATATCTGGGACACCTACCATAGCACGGATTGCCAAGTGGTGCCGTGTCCGCACCGGGGATCCGAACCGGCGAACCCCGGGCCACCGAAGCGAAATGTGCGAACTTAACCGCTCCACCACTGGGCCGGCCCCTTGCCTACAGTTCTTGAAGGGTTGACTTCAGGGGAGTGAGAGCTGCCCTAGAACAAAAACAGAGAATAATTGAACCCTAATTCAGGGCCTTGAGTAACACTGTTTCCACTTCTCCCCCACCACCCTAGCCGGTGGATGCCTCATCTCTGTGTCCTGCAGTGCAAGTGAGAGCATAAAAAACTAAGCAGTGCACTGGGGATGCAGACCCCAGGACAATCAATGGGCCCTAGGGCAACACCTCCTTATAAGATTTGTCTGGAACTTTTATTTACACTTCTGCCGATATCATATGTGTCATAGTGCAGAAGATAATGGTTTATACTCAATATAAAATTCATAAAATATTATTTGTCCTACCACGAAAACAATGATCTAAGACTTGTGCACATACGCAATGATGTATCTACAAGGTTATTTTCTGCAGTAGTCTTTGTAAAAGCTAAATTTAGGAGACGACCTAAAAGTCAATTAGCAGAGGGGACAGGCAGCCGTATGCCTGGAGGAGGGGCTGGGAGGAAAATATCTTTTTTCACTTTTTACTTTGAAATATTTCATACATATAAGTGACTATGTCTAGTGATTATCTACCATATAAAGAATAATACTAAAATCAACAGTTTAAGAAATAGAGCAGTACCGATATTTTTAACGCCCTGAAGGTCCCTCCGCAGCTCATCCACCTGCCTCCTCTCGGAAGTAACAGTAATTTTTGTTTCTGTCTTTGTTACTTAGGGGAAAACGGTTTTCTTCTACTCTTTTGTTCTGTTTAAATTCTGCACCATGTGAAGATATAGATTATGCAAAACAAATACATTAAATTTAAATTAAAAACCAAAACAAAATAGTCTAATTTAATATCTTTGTTGTAACGAGTGAAAAACCTTTTTTACAGAAAAACAGTTGCAGTATATGTTCCATGAACTAAGGTTTCCTTTCGAATGAGCATTTGACGTAAATTACCTGCAGGGCTATTTCTGTTTACCCAGCTGTCAAATGCAGTGCCGTTACTATAATTTATTAGAATAAAATTCTCAGAATTCTGTGGTTAAAATTTTGCCTAGAAAAAGGATCGACTAGGGAGTGCAATAATCTTATTTAAAGTGCTTTATCAGTGCATTTGATGTTAAATTCTTAAAGCATAAATTAAACCTGTGTAATTTAATGACAGAGGATCATTTGTCAGGTTTATTTCTGCATCTTTCAAGATTCATGCCTAGTGAAAGGCATGGTGGTCTGATGTCAGCAGTGGGCTATTTGAATACTCCGTCATCGGCAGCGTGACATTTCAGCGCTGGGAGCCGTTTATATGTGATAATGAGCCAGGTTTTTCCAGTGACTGAGTTTATCACGATTGGCACCTCAGGAAGCACCATTGCCTCTTTCAGGGGATAATGCTGTAGGGTCACTGTCCCGGGATGTAAACAGCACCCCTGTGACTTACAAGAATTAATGCCAATTTCAAAAATGTCTGAAGATGTTTTCATCTTAGAAAAAACTTACACTGTCATTAGTCTAGGTCAGTGCCAGATGAGAAAATTCTAGAAACGCTTGTGGAACCCTTGGAGCAATTATGAATTTGCCCCTCCCATACTATCAATGGTAGCCATTAACTAAATTCCCTTGGCACCCGCCAAATCATTAATCCAGTGGAATGTTGCCATAATGGGCTTCCTATTCACTGAGTGCTTTCTATTTACCAGACACTGTTGATGGCACCTAACCTGTCATTTCATATCATCTTCACAGCAACCCTATGAGGTAGATACCACTATCCCAGTTTACAGAAGGGGAAACTGAGGTCGAGAGTTTATGTAACTTGACTAAGTTCACACAGTGCATGCATCTCAGAGCCAGGCAGTCTGGGTTGTTATGCAGTGCCCCATAGGACATTTGGAATCTGTATCTTCGATAAATTTAACATTCTGGTTGTCACTCAGATTACCAATAATCTCACCTGATATTGGCCACACCCTGGGGGAAACAGGCCCATTCTGGGAGAAAGAGAGGGAGGTAATGCTCTTCTAACTTTTCTCTCCTAGTCTCACTTCTATTTCTTCTGCTGCTTTCTAGTTTCACTAGAATTAAGAAAAGGAAGGGCGATCGGAGATAGTGGGACCCAGTGGTCCTGTGTGTGTGGATATGTCGTGTCTGTGTATTCATTTATTCAGCACATTTTTATTGAGTATCTTCTGTGGGCCAGGCACTGTGCACACACAGGGCAGTCCCATTTGATGTGAGAAATGCATTCCTGAGAACCTTCTAATTCGTGGTTCAGATCACCTTTACAGAGAAAAGAATTTCTCGTTACTGGCTAGAGTGGCCGTGTGGCAAAGGTGAAAAAATTTAAAATTGATTTAGCTTGCTGACTTTGCAATTATGACATTTTTGGTGAATTTTTGAAGAGAATTTGAGGATAACTTGTTTTAAATTTTATTCCCAAAGTGAGACTTGACAAACATTTTATATTCACACTATCTCAAGTTTGCATAAAATGCAACACTATATGTATATTGCCTGGGACATAGTTTTGGTGACTGAGGAATCCAGGAATACTGTGGAAACTGCTGCTGCTGTCGCCATATTCATAGACAATGAGGAGAAACATGTGGAAAATCCTTGCAGTCTGTCCTCTCTGGATTTTGAATAGATACATAGAAGCTTCGCTAAGCACTGGGAGATTCTTTAGCAGTATATGAAACTAGCTTGCAAGCAATATCAAGTTTTCATTTAAAAAATCATTTTTTAAAATCGCCAAGTCATTTTAAAGTGCTTTAAAGATGGCCCTACTTCAAGAAGTTTAAAGTATCCTTTTTTGTTGTAGGTCTTAGCGAGCCTGCGAACTGTACGAAACAACTTTGCTGCGTTAACTAATTTGCAAGATCGAGCACCTAGCAAGTAAGTTATCCTTCTTTTCCTCTCCTTCTTGCTGAACTGTTATAGGGTGTTCTCTCAATTTGAGTGAACTCAAGGCAATATATTAGATTTCTCTGAGTTGTTGCAATGCTGTCTAACCATTTACACTATGTCATATGATGTCCTGTTAATATTCTATAAATACTTTGTAGTGGTGGTTCTAAGATCAGAAATGAAGCAGTATGACAAATAAGTACGGTGATTCCATCTGTCAGAAATCACCTGGCTTACCCAGCCCTCTGCTCAGTTATTCACACTCAGGGTAACTTTATAGGTTTGGCTAACTTCATAAATTAACCATGGACATACCATCTCATCAAGCCTTAAAGTCAATCCAGAGTCATCCTCTTAGTTCTGAGACAAGGATTCCTTGGAGAAGTACCATATCATAGCAAAGATCTTTGATTTTCCTGCTGTTACTGACTCTCATATCAGCAGCATCATGGAACAATCGATCAAACTGTGATATGTGATAACAGGGAAAGCCTTTGAAAGAAGGAAAGCCGAGATGGAAAATGATTATAATTTGGGGGTTCTAATAAAGGCAAAAGATCTAAGAAAACAAAATTAATATTTTAAGATTAAATGGAAAAATGATTAGTTATTCAAATGCTCATTATTTTGGCAATCTATTGTTAATAATAAATAAAATGCTATCACTAAAATATCAACTCCAAAGAATTTTCCAGAAGAAAAAGCATTTCCTTAAATCAATATTGAGAGGACAGTGAATAAAAATTTATTTGGAATTATAACTTATCTAAGTGTATACAATTTCATAGTAGTTGCTACTTCTTAAAGAACATGAAAAAAATCTGAACTTTCCGTTCCATAATGATATAATTGACCTCCCAAATTCATGCTTTCCATGATTAAAAAATGCTCTTGCCATTATGTACGTACTTCCTGTGATAGAAAACGGTTTTTAAAAAATCAGTGTAAGTGTCAAAATGCAAATAATTGGAATGGAACCCAGAAACTTCAGCTGTTTGTCATGTTTCTGGATAATGAATTTTTGCAGGCCTGTTCCCTCAGTCTGAACATTTCTCACCTTCTTCTTCCCCTCCTCATCCACTGGGCTAACTGTAATTCATGCTTTCGGTCCCAGCTTAAACAGAATTCCTTTTGAGCCATTCTCCCAGACTAACACCCGACATACACACGCCCACCCCAGGTCCCAAACTGGGTGGTATGCCTTTCCAGCTCGTCTGATCGCATCTTGCACCTAATGTCTATTTGAGCACGTGTCTCTCTCTGCTCTAGTTGCGGATTTGCCTGTCTGAGTGCTCCTTAAGAATGTCAGGGCCCAGTGAGCAGTGGTTGTATCTGGTTCACATTTGCACTCTTGGTACCTAGCATAATGCTCAGACAGAGTACTCACTTTGCACGTGCTTGCTGCCTGGAAGAGTGAGGTGGTGAGGCAGCGTGTGGAACGTGAGGATGTGCTTCGAGGTATTTCTCCTTTGCCAAACATGTCTTCTCTCCTCCACGTCCATACAATATCACGCTGATCTCAACGGCCCCGTGGGGCTTTTGGTGTTTGGTAGCTCATAGGTGCATCACCTCCTCTTTGGAAAGTCACAGCACTGCAGGAGGAACGAAGTTACTGGTGTCACTCCCAAACTTTTTTAGTCTCAATTTTTATCTAAGAAATTGAGGTATTGTTTTTAAAAGGCAAACCAGAAACTTTATAACTGCTTTTACGCTTCCTTCAGACATGGTCACTTGGGGACCAGCATTTAAACCTGTGACAGATAAACTTGATCAGAGAGGTGTGAAGGCATCAGATTGGCCTTCCGTCTCCAAAGAGATGACGTGAGGCCCATTCTGTGCAAGACAGAAGTTTTCAACTCATTTACAGGGACAGACAGATTAAAACAGGAAAGAACAGCTGGAGGAGGGTAGAAAAATCATAGTTTATGCCCAGACTTGACCTACAATTGAATGCCCAGGGTGATGTCTAACCAAACAATGTTATCTGGTAGACTTTAACTAAAGGCCTTTGAGGTCTCTCTTTTGGTCAGATTTGTACCTCCTTTACTGATGTAAACCCAATCAGCCTCCTCAGAATAGTAGAATTCAATCTGTGTACGGCCAAGCTCTGTTCTGTCAGTGTGGGCAAAGTGCATGTAACTCTGGGTCATCACATGATGACCCTGAAGGAATCGGAATTTCCCTACTGGGCACTCCCAGTACCACTGGAGCACTTCCAGACTCACCCTTGGATTCTGCGGAAGGCATGTGCTACCTTGCACAATCCACTTTTTAATTTGCTAGGAGGAAGAAATTTAGGAAGAATGCATTTGAAGCCCTGACCTCTGTGGGTACTCAAATGCACATTGCTGACTTTTATTAACCCATTAAGAGTCCTATTACCTTGCTCTTTCTTACCCTTGAGAGTTTTCATTCCAGAAGGGAGTTCTGGCTCATTCTTCATTAAATGATTTATCACCGTAACCGTGGATCAAATGACTAATATTCTCTGCTTGCCCTTATTTGTTGAAATATCAAGTTCCCAAAGTGACCGTTGTTGGATTGGTATTAAGAGAAGACAGTAAGTAACAAGTCAAAAATGTGGTTTTCCAAAACTATAGAAAAGTTTAAAAGTATTCATTTGATACCTTTCCTAGACAAAATTGATGCTTTCTAAATTTTCATAGAGCAAGAACTAAAAAAAAAATAATCAATATATAAATTATTTGAATAATAAGCTCTCAGCAAGAAGATAACTATTAGTGTATAGACCAGAGGTGTTTTAGAGCAGCGGTTTAAAACAGTAACCTTTCTGTTCCATGAAGCATTAATCAAGTTTCAAATTCCCCCATTTTATTTCATAATAAAAACTAAAATAATTCAGAAGTAAATTTTGGTGACTTTTCAATCAAATACAAAATTTCAGTCCCAAACTGACATCAGTAAACGTAAGAGCAGTGAGACAGAGCCAGACACTGACTGGAACCAAGACTGAGAATTGACAAAGTACCAGGCCGCTTTTCCCAAGGGTCTCCCAGCCCTGCTAAGAGATTTGTCATCTCAGGAAGGCAGATTTGAACAGGGCTCTGCGAGAGCCTGCCACCTGCACAGATGTGTGGCTTTTGGTCCAGGTTCCACAAAAGCATCCTCAAAATAAGGCAGCATAGCAGAGCGCAGGCCCTAGAATCACATTACTTTAGTTCACATCTCAGCTTTGGCACTTGGAACAAGTTATTCAACTTCCCAAAGGTCTGTTTTCCTCATTGTAAAATGGGAACAATGAGACGACCTGCCTTAAGGTTTCTTGTGAGGAGCAAAGGAGATAATTCGTTTAAAGTGCTCGTTTAGCACAGTGTCTGACACACAGTAAGTGCTTATTAAATGTTAGCCACTGATAGAAGTACCAAAAAAGAGAAAAGCACCAAAAATCAATAAAAACAAAAATTTTGCAGACATCCTTGAATGTGTCTGTTTTTTAAAGTTTTTTTAAAGATCATTATTTTAAAAGCTTTCCATTGTAAGTAACAACTTTATAAAGTTATATTTCAAAAAATCTTAGTGGATATTGTATAAATGATAATTCTTTTCAACGTAATTTATTAAGCATTAGATACATTGTGCTGTGCTCTCTAGGGAATACAAGTTAGTCATAAAGCATGGTTTTCTGCCTCGAGGGGTTTATAATCCTCTTGTGGAACTTGGCAAACATCTGAAAAATTAAAGACTATGCGATAGAATCTAGTTAAGCACCTTTAATTTACAGTATTTCTAAAGTCTCTAGAGCATCTATTGGGACAAATCATTAGTATACGTTTCTAACAAATGTAGCAGAGGTGTTTCTCCATATAAGAAATAGAAAGGAAAATGTTAAAATAGCTTCTCTAATTGTAATATAGTTTACAAGGAGTCATTTACTTCTGACAGTGTACAGGCAATCATAGAAATGTATGCCAAAAGTAAAAGTTCATTAACACTGTGTTAGGAAAACCAAGTATAGACTGACTACTTTTCCAAATTCAAAGAGTCTGTGTTTGCTCTGTAAGCCCTCTGTAAGCCTTTGCTGAAATAGTCAATCAATGAGAACTTCCTCCTCTATCATGTCCCTGTGACATTTACATCAGCTTTATTTACCCCACAGTCTATCACTATGAGATTTAACTGTTTTCTTCTTTGACGTGTGATCTGAACTATGGTACGAAGGGTACCTAAGGACTGGACTGGCTAGTCTGAAAGAAATCTTAGTTTGCACGTCTTAACTTAAAAATAATTCTTTAAATTAAAATGGCATATCTGAAATGACTCAGAGAGTCCACAGATCACCAGGCACCGCATATTTACTGCTTTGTATTTTTTTGTCTTTGTCAGAAGATCACCCATGTGCAACCAACCATCCATCAACAAAGCCACCATAACAGGTAAGAAAGATCTGGGAGCTTATTCTTCTCATGTGTAGGAAGAAACCATATCTTCCAGGATTCAACCTAGCATTAACTCACCAATTTTATACTGCAATTCTAAAATTTTAAAGAAATTAATTCTTTCTTCTCTATATTATCATTTCTCTCATTGATCTTACAAGTCATCCATTCACGCTATTACTTGTAAAATATTTACTGGTGTACCATTTTTAAAAAGCATTTAAATTTGTGCTCTAAGTTTAGCATTGCTCTGGGCATTTGTATTTTGGGAGACTGCATTACCTTCAAAATGTTGACCATGTTGTTTCCATGCTTACGTTATCAGTGTGATGTTAATATATGGTAACTTGGTTTAATGGACATGAAAGCATAAATAAAATGTGCCTTCTTGGTTAATCAGTATCCCAGTTGTATGTAGGAAGGAACACCATTCCAGCAGTCCTGATTTGGACCCAGAGAGTTGAGAATAAATTCAGTTTGGGAGAAGAGAGAAGAAGTAATTATACAACATAGGAAAGTTCAATGAGATCAAAAGAACAGATGGTTTGGGGAAGAGAAGTGGAAGGAATGATGAGGGACATAAAGGGCAGAAAAATAAAATTACCTCGATTCCCCTTAGTCTATTTTAAACGTAGAACTTGACCTCAACTGAACCAAAAATGGAACAAATGATCTCATTTTGCTGAACCTGAAACCAGACTGAATTCATTTAATCATTTCTTAAAACCCCACTTAAAATAATTGCCTGGAAAAGGAAACCTAAGTTTTCTAAAATTATTACCAGAAGAAAATTAACATATTTTTCAAACTAGACCAATACTTCATTTGATTCAAGTGTCTTCTCTGGACTTGAACTCATAATGTGCTGAGGAGCTCCTTATTAAGTTATTACTGAGTACGCTCTGCGTGAAAGTTAACTTCATCATGTCCAGTCAGCACTTTTCAACTTGTCTCGTTTGTGGTCACTATGTCAGAGTTGATTCTGGAACAGTTGTTAATTTTGTTCTTTCCTAAATGTCTTTCTAATGAGGCTTGTATTTCAATGAATATTAAATTATTGGTTCTCTTTTCCATGTTTATCTTTCAAAATCTTATTGGTGATGATTTTCAACTGTCATTTCATAGTATGTGTCTGGCTCTCCAGTTTTCTTCTTGACATTGATCAAGAGATGAACTGATCTGATAACTGAAACTCCTATAAATTAAAGTAGATTCTTTAAGTAGCAGATTTCTTCTTCAGAAACCCAAAGTCAATGTAAATGAGCCTAAACTGAGATGGCAGCATAGAACTGGACTCTTCTGTTTCTATTCACTTGGCTGATTATGTTGAGGGATGAGCAGACTGACTTTTGTGAGCATGTGCCTGAGGCCTCTAGTGAGACAGGCCACCTGGCACCTGATTTCTAGCCCTGCTCCAGGCGCCAGGTCTGACAGCCATAAAGAGGGACAACCCCCCTGCCTCCCATATTTTTGCAATAAGCAGGCTCTCGATGTTGCAATTTGAGTAGAATGCTGTGCTATTTTCTTCCCTGAACGCTTTTGTGTCTTGAGGTCATATATGAGCCAGCCCCATAGGAACGTCCTCCCAGAAGAGCCACTGTAGGTACCTGTGGAGATTGTTGTGTCCAACAAGAGGCAGAGGCAGTGGATGTTCAGTGGTCAGGGCAGCTCTGGCTGTCCCCCAACACTGATTAAAGGGAGAGTAGCTGCACTCAGGAGCACACACTTAGACACATGTGAGAGACCCCATAAAAGCTCCCAGAAATTTTCATGTAGTATTGAGGCCCAGGGGCAATACCAGAGAGAATTATGAGCTACTGAAATATGGGAATTAAGGCGAATATGGCCTCATTTGTACCCACAAGCTGCTGACCTAGGGTCTAGGGACAGTGGGGCTACAGAAATATCTTATCTAGGAAGGGAAACTAATTAACTATCATTAACTGCTTAATGCAGCTGTGTTCATCACAAAGCACAACAGGAAATTAACTGACTAGAGAGTGGAAGTCTTTTTCCTTCCCCAAGCTTAGCAAACCAAGGTGCAAAAGTGGAATGGGGGTTGAGGGGCTGAGGGCAATAGCAGGGGAAGTTTCTCTCCTCTGAGCCCATTCTGGAAAAGTGGGCCCTTAAAAACATAAATAATAATATTGGTTGAGACTTTGGTAGAAGACTTGAGACACACAGAAAAAGTGATGCTTGTGAATTCCCTCCCTCAGCAGCTGACTACTCAGGTCCTACCTCCAAGTTCACTCCCCCTGGTGTTGGAACCCAGCTATACCTCTGAGGTTGTCCTGGGAATGGTGGAGAAGAGCATTAAAAAGAGTCGATGGGATACCCTTTAACATGAATTTGACCTTCTTAGAAATTTTATTTAGAGTCTAGAGGAACAGTGTAGCATATGGTTAAGTTCATGACCGGTCCAAAAGGCTGCAGTGGTGCACAGCTCCCAGGCACCCCTGGAGGGCAATTTCATAGACCATCACTGCTGGAGCACCCCTGGAATCATGCAGTGTGGGGCCTCTGCATGTCCAGAATTCAAACCATGCTCTATCATGATAACTTGTGGCCCTGGGCAGGTTACATACCCTTTCTCTGCCTCAGTTTCCCCATTTATAAAATGATGATCATACAGTTATTGCTAAATTAAATGAGTTCACATGTGGGCTGCTTTCAGCACAGTCCTTCACAAAGTAAGCACTCAGTACATCACTTTTTGTGTAGTTTTGTTGTTTTTATTTCCAAGACCGACTCTGTGTGTAGAACTAGGGGTGATGGAAAGAACAGGCCAGAAAGATGACAGAAGGAAAGGGAAGAATGAGAGACAGATGAGATTGCAGGATCATAAGAGTAAAAATTATGGAGCTCCCCCAAAATGGTTGAAATGGACACACTTCCTTTGTGCCTGTCAAATGTGGGGTCTCCTGTTGCTGCCAGTGCTCTGTCCCTTCCTCTCATCACAGCCACAGACCTTGGTGCCCTTGTGATATGGCTGATAAACTACTGTTCAGGGTTATTTTCAAAATCTAAGAACTTACTTTTGAGTCATAGCTCTTTGAAGGAAAAAATTACCTCCCTATAACTTTTCTGTGAATCAACTCTGTGACTTTTTAAAAAGAAGAGTTGAGAACTTTGTCTATTATGTCACACTATGTTTTCTAAAGCTTTCCCCCATAGATCGTAGAAGACCCTTCTCCCTCTTTGAAGTTATTCCATTTGACGTGTGTCAAGGCCAGGAAAGTTTGATTTTATAACATTAGGGTTAAAGCATGTTAGTTACTTATCAGTTTTTATTTGCATACATAATAAGTAAATGCATAGCTCTAAAATTATTTAAAAATTAAAAAAAATAAAGCTTCCAAATGTGCATGTATAAAAGAGCCTTAGTACTAAATAGCTATTATGTTCTTTAGTGTGACATAACAAAAAGATGGTGTGTCGCATTTGGAGCTTGAGTGCAAACCCTGTCTCTCTCCTTTGCTTTATTTCCTCATTGGAAGGATGGAGATATAGGTACCTAACTCTCTCGGTGCTGTTGCAGGAATTCAAGGAGATGAGAGCTAAATAACAGAGCTCAGCATGTTGAGAGTAACTCACCAAGTGTTTCTTTCTACAACCCTGCTCCGTGCCTGGTGTTTTTTTACTCCTAAAGCTAATTTAACAACTAGTAGAGTAGAGGAGGAGGACGTTGATGATGTATCAGCTTTTATGGTATGTTTCATTTATGATTTTCTTTTCAAACAGTAATGACAGGAGATATTTAGGAATCCTCATCTTATTTAGAGCAAGGCTCACCTGAGTATGTCCTCATGCAGTGGTGAATGACAGAACTAAAGAGTGTGTTGAAACATGAGAGGGCAGCAAAGAGTCAGAGATGCCCAAGCCATACCTATACTGTGCTGTTTTCTCCTGTTTTGGGAGTACAGCCATGTCTCTTTGGGGACGATTAATCTTTTTGAGCATTTCATTTTCAGACGATGTTAACTCAAGAAAAGCCATCTCAGGAAACCTTGTCATGTCTCCACAATATCATTTTTCAATATGTTTCTAATTTCTGTATTTACAACCCCTTTATTTAATCATCTTCAAATTGAGGATTTCATGCAAGAATGTAGGTCAGAGAAAATTTACTTAAACTTCTCTGTTTTAAAGATGAGAAAACTGAAAACTAGTGTAAGAAAATGCTACTTAGAGGCAGAGCCAGATATAAATACGGGATTCCTTTTTCTGGGTCCAGGGGCCTTCTTGCACCCCTGTGAAATCATCCATCAGATGACGGTAGCCTTCAGACCCACCATAGAAGTATATGTTTTGGAGAAAGTAAAAAAAGTATTGCAAGATATTAATTTCTGAGCAATAGATATAGCATGGGGTTTTTTGTACATGGACTTGAAAATTAAAAAAATATCATATTCCATCTTCTCACTGGACAGGTCTTTATATTTAGAGCTGTTTTGATTATATCCACTGATTGTATCCTAGATGCCCTCAGATAAGCAAAGACTGGCTGGCTAAGACAAAGGACTTTTGGCTTTGGACTTTAGAAAATACCAGTTCTTCTATCCAAGCAATAAAACTAGTACAATTGTCTCTTCTCTACCTGTGGAGGGAGACACGTGGTGCAGTGACAAGCATAAAACAACGCAAAAGTAGTTTTAGTCCAAAAAAGAATTTGGTGTAAATCTTCCCTCTACTTCATATTTTTAACACTGAATATTCATAACTCCTTAAAAAAATGAGTGCATTCGAAATAGAATTTAGTCCATTGGTAAGGACAGGATTTAAAAAGTGAACTATCCGAATAATACTAGCCAGTCAAAACACAAAGAAACTTAATCTTATATGTTTATTATTCTTCTAAAGAACAAAGTGACTCCTTAAGACCAATGAGGAGGAAAAAAATGAAGATATTTAACTGGAACAATTATTTTGTTATTCTCTAGAGTAATCATTTAACACTCTGAGCTTATTAAAGAAAGGAAAGTAAACTATTTTGTGGTCACAATAATGATGCTAGCCACCTATGTAGGTCTGCCTTTTAAGTCTGTGTGTGTTTATATATGTGTGTAATAAAAACAAATAGTATATATAATATAAAAAGAAATATGTATATATAACAGATACTAGTTGGAAGCAAGAGCCACTTAAAGAAGGAAAAAGGGATCTACATGAGAGAAATATGTGAGGGCTGAGGAGGCGCTGAGCAAGAAGATGTGTCGGGAGTGTGCAGGGAGGAGGATGACGCCTAGCTCGTTGCCCCAGAAGTCCCACCCTCCTCCTCAGCCACTAGCGGGCACTAGCTTCATCTTGTCGTTCTTTTCTTTCTTTCTTTTAATAAGAGCAGAGGTTGTGGCAACACTTTAATAATTTCAGAGAACGAGTGCTCACTAAGCTTTTTTAAGAATGGGATTGAAAAATGCTAAGGACACCTTATGTTTAATAGCTTTAACAAAAAAGTAATGAAGATTGTGTATGTGAGTGTTTGTACATTGACCTTTTTTCGGAGTTTTTTGCTTGTTTTATCTTTCTACTTAATACATCTAATGACTGTTGAGAGTTCTAAGTTTTTTGAGCCAGGGGAGTTTAATTTTACAAAGATCCTCACATTAAAAAGAAGTTTCCAGGAAAAACATTGAACTAAAAGATTTCCTTAAGTACACAGAATATGGCTATTTATTAGTTAAACTTAGGATCTTTTAGAAAAGTAAAATCTGTTTTCTTCCTTATAAAACTATCTTGTTTCCCTTCCTATACGGTTGTTTAAATAAGTGGAATTATATCTATTAATATGTAAAAAGACCAGGGCTGACACAGTGACTTCTTAATCAGGAATTGAAGTAATACTTGGTTTTATAAACAGCAAAAACAAGTGATATGTCATAATCATGGAGAAAAATAATTTAATTGTGTCTACATTCCCTGAATATCTGTTCTGAGTATTTTTTATAACTTTAAGTGAAATAATTGAAAGAGACTGCATATTCATTTAGTCAGCACAGTAAAAAGGTTAAGAGTCAAACCATATAGGTTGAAACCAACTTTCTTCTTACTAGCTAAGTAATCTTGGTCAATTTACTTAAATTCTCTAAGCTTTTATTTTGTCATCAGTAAATTCTAAGTCATTGATTGGTACTCATAATATATTCAACGAATGTTAGGCATCGTTATTCCTGTAATCTTTTAGTGATTATTATCCATTTAGTGAACAAATATTTTCTATGCACCTTATACATGGCATGCAACAAAGTAGGTGTTGGAGATAAAGAGATGAGTAAAATGTTACTGCTGGCTTCAAGGAATTCATAATCTAGGGAGAAAGAATCATGAATAATTAAGTACCGTGATTGAGGCAAATTCAGATACGTGTATTTGCAGGAGAGGCAAGTGGTTCTATCTAGGGAAAACGCCCTGATGAGCTTTGAAGGATGTGGAGTTCTCTGTAAGGGGACATCACCTGATGCCAAGGGACCATCAAGAGTAAGATATGGAAGCATGGGGTGCCTGTCCAGATCAGGGGACCGGAAACAGCAAAAGACAAAGAGAGTTGAAAGTGTGTGGGAGCAACTGAACATGACGCTCTAAGAGTAGATTAAGGCGATAGTGTGAAGAGCATTTGGAAGCTTGTGCAAATAAAGGTGGACTTTATTTTGTGGGCAATGGAAAATCATCAGTCATTTCTAAGCAGAGGAGCAAGTATGTATTTTAGAATGACAACCTTGGAAACTGTATAATAAGCAGACTGAAAAGAAGAAAGACTAGAGAGCCCATACTCATTAGGAGGCTGTTACAGGTCAAGTACACACTACAGATAATGTGGCTCTGAACTGGGCTGGTGGTGTTGAGGGTGGAGATAAGGGAATGGATCACAACTCTTTTCAGAGTTGGAGTTGAGAACACTTGGCTGTTGGTTAGATTGGGGAGTGAGGGAAAGAAGTGAAAAATGAAGTCATATACACAGACGTTCACCACAACATTGCATGTGTGCCTAAAAGATTGAAAACAACCCAAATGCTAAGTAATACGTGCATTCTATTTGGGTATTAAAAAATCCATAAAAAATTTTTTAATGAGTCATTTATGAGAAAATTTTAATAATGTAGAAAAATCCTTCCAATTTAAAGAATACATGTTAAAATGCTAAGTGGGCAGTAGGTACACATTTAATGCATTTTAATTATGTGTATTGGATTAACTTAAGACTTTTTTAGATGCTGACTAGTAACTTGCAAAGGCAAATAGCTTCACCATTTTACATAGAATCAAGTGACAAATATATAAGTTTCTCTCAGGCCTCAGTTGTCTGTTTGCCTCTCCTCATCTAAAAAAGGTAGTAATGAGACGCTGCCTAATAGTATTTCAATACTGGGGTGCCACAGTGGAGCATTAACTATATTTTCAAATAACAATATCCCTTAGATAGAAAAGCACTCTATCCATTGATTATTGAGCCTATGACAAGACAGTTTTATTATCCTGCAACTGATCAGAAAAGCTACCACAAAAATAGAGGATCCAAATGTCACCAAAGTCCATGTTAGCCAGTACAGTACCCCTTCCTCACTCTCTGAGTTAGAAAAGGGCAACATTTTCTAAGCCTACCAATCAAAGGAATCCCCAAAGGATACTTGAAAATAAACCCACAAAGACAGATTCCCCCACAGTCCGGAAGAGAATCTCTGGGATAAGGCTCAGGATCTATATTATGAAGAAGTGCTCCCAGGTAGACCATTCGATCAGCCAGATTTGGGAGAATAATGGAAAACTGAATGAAGTAGATGAGATTGCTGCTTTGTACACTGTTGTCAGTGAGTTGCTGATAACTTGTTGGAAAATCACTGTCTCTCTGGAAAATGTATATAGTGACACCCACACTCCCACGTAACAAACAATGCAGTCTAGGATAAACAAGAAAATATGTTTCAAATGTTCCGTGATTAGTGGAAGGAAATACAAGGTGATGTTATTATCTGTGCAATTCCCGTCATCGCGGCCATCATCACCCAGGCCATCATCGCTGTTCTCTCTCAAAATGCATACAAGATTTTAATTAGACCAGCTTGCTCCCCTCCTAGAAGAAAATGAAGTATCACGTCCATGTTTATTTATGGGGGTGGGAGCGAGTTTGGGAAATGTAATGGTTAGTAACTGTATTCTTTTTTGTCCTCTCAGACATGGTACGAAGTCTCCTTAAAAACAGAACAAAAAACAACAAAAGCTGCATTCTTCAGTCACTCCCTTTATCCACAAAATGCTTCCCACCCATGTTTGCCTT
This sequence comes from Equus quagga, assembly GCF_021613505.1. Lineage (NCBI taxonomy): Eukaryota > Metazoa > Chordata > Mammalia > Perissodactyla > Equidae > Equus > Equus quagga. Next base: position 77,234,435 of record NC_060275.1, read on the forward strand.
AAAAAATATTCTAGGCATACTCAGAAATACAACACTGTGGTGGGGCAAAACAATGAAAATTCCTTTGGGTCTAATTTCCCAAATTTTACTCATTAAATGTTACACTGAATGATTTAACTCTGAATAAATGTGGAGTTTACTCACAGCATCTTTTCTTTCACTACCTCAGAAAATGCTTTTAAAAAACCACTTAGATGTATTATTAATCTTTGTTGTTAGTGCCATTAAGTCGATTCCTACTCCTAGTGCCCCTGTGGACAGCAGAGCAGAACCCGGCCTGGTCTTCTTGCGCCATCCTCTCACCTTCTGGCACTGTATCAGACAACGCTCCGCTGTTATTTTTAGGGTTTTCATGGCCAGTTTTTCAGAAGTGGGTGGCCAGGTCCCTCTTCTTAGTCTGCCTTGGTCTGGAAGCTCTGCTGAAACCTGCCCACCATGGGTGAACCTGCTGGTATTTGAAATGTTGGTGGCATAGCTTTCACCATCATGGCAACACGGAGCCGCCACCAAGTGCTGTGGTTCCCGGACTGGGAAATGAACTCCAGCCACGGTAGTGAAAATGCCGAATCTTAACCAGTAGGCCACCAGAGCTGGCTATATTATTGATAATAATGTTAATAAAAATTAACATTTTCTGACATTTGATATGTACTAAAGACTCTACATGCAAAATCTCTTTTAAATCTTATGATAATCCAATATATAGCTACAAATAATAAAGTATAGATTAAGTCTGACTCAAAGGCAGAACATTAATCCTTCTCTCCCTCAAAATTTATTGATACGTGCACAGAAACACACAATCTACTGTCATGTTCCCCTCCCCAAAGTTATTCCCTAGAGATCTCTTCGCTTTTTTTCTTTTAGTAAAGAAGACCAAGCAGAAAATGAACCCTTGTTGTCTGTTACTGAATGTGTGTGAATGGAGGGTAGGACAGAGGAAGGATAAGATGTATGGATGTGGAGCAGCCCTTTGGGAAACCCTGAGAAGTCAGTTGTGTAAGCTAAGGAAAGAACTCGTGCCTGGGGTGCAGAATCCCTCCCGCCTTCTTCCATTGCCACGGTTCTCTTCCTGAGTCCTCCGAAGTGCCTGTTGTCATGAGGGTGCCCAGGGCCGGAGCACCAACCGGGGAAGGCCCCCATGGTCTGTGTGAGAAGTGAGGCAGATGGAGTATGTCAGAAGGTTCGAGCAGAGCCATGCTTGAGCCTCAGCACTCACTGGGCTTCTAGGACCACTCACTATTAGCCCCTGAAATAACAGTTTTTCCCCAGTGGTGAATTCATTTCTTTGTATTTAGACTTGCCATAGGCTTGTCATATCCGTTATTTTTTTTTCTTGGGTACCATTTCTAGCCGTGCAATTCTCTAGCTCTCTATCTCCCAAATCCACTTCCTGTAGATATTTCTGATGTCTAATATCCAGTGTTTTTTCCTGTTCCATCTTCTCTCTCTTTTTTGCAGTTCTTTTTCGGCACTGTCGGCACACTGAAATTATTTCTAATTCACTGTGTTCTACGTGCCTGACAAAACAAATGGGTGCTTATGTCATGTTTTTCTGGATATGTTTCTGATATTTACATATTGCACGCTGAATCATCCACGCGTGTGCTCCTGGATTCGCTAGGATGTGAAAGACTGTGCTTAGGCTCTGAGGACCCAATGAGGCATAAAATACCTCCAGTGAGCTTTAGGACCATTATCCTAGAGGTTCAAAGAATTTACAAAGATAAACTGCGCTCTGTTGAATGCAAAGGGCATTAAGTAAATAGAAAACGGACGGTTTGTAAGTGGATGGATAAACGAGTGGATAAAATAAGGAAAGGAGGAAGAAAGGGAGGGAGGAAGAAAGGGGACAGAGTGAAATCTTCTTCCTAGAGAATCAGGAAGCTGTCTACACTGTTAGCTTAGAGACTGGAAAGGGTCTGGGGAACCGATTTAGGAACTAGGGAAAATGTAGCCGCAGGAGAAAGTAGAGGACTGAAGGTAGTAAAAGAAGAATGTTTTCCAGATCACCAGAGGAAAATAGAAAAGGATGGGTCCTGGACCCAAGACCTTAGCTGAGGAACAGGGGAGGGTCTCTACGATGCCTAAGTCACCGACTGCGCACTGACTGTGTTATTTAACTAAAATTGTTCATATACAAATAGACCTCACTTTTCTCTTCCCGAAGGTTTTTGTTCGGAAAAAATTCCAAACTGTTGTAAGTTTTGTTTGCTTGTTTTGACATACAAGTCAGAACCTACATAGAGGAGAGAACAAAACTCAGATGTCAGAAGATCTAGGCTTCATTACTGGCTCCTGCGCACCCACTCTGTGACCTTATACAAGTTACTCTATGTCCTAAGTCTTTTTTGTTAAAATGTGGTGAATCGTAATAATAATACCTTCCCAATTTTGAGGAATTACGTTAGGTAATCCATGTAAAAAATGTGGCACAGTGTCTGGTAATAATAAACGTTAGCTCTTATTAAAAGGTAGGTGAAAAGTGCTTTATATATTGAAAAGCATTAGAAAACTTTCAATAGACATTATTGTGTTATTCTGTTATTGTTGATCCTCAAAGTGGTCATCTTTGAACACTGTACATTTTTTCAGCCCTGCTACCAATGCTGAAAGCATTTTGGAAATAGCTTTAAAGCCATGGTTTACAGGCCATACAAGGAAAAGCCATCTCATTGGTTTACTGTCACACTTCACTTTTGACCAAAAATATTATTTCCAATATGCTTACCAACTCAAGTCACCAAACAAGATGTCAGATTAGCCTGGATGAGGCTAATTCTGGAAATGAAGCCACTCCAAGGGGTAAGACCTTGAGGCTCTTGAAACAAGTATAACATGGACTCTGAAGGCGGTTCCAAGATATAGTCTCCTAGAATCTTTAGAGTGATGGCAACACGTGGAATAAGCATATATAGGTTTTCTCAGGTGACACTTCAAAGGAGACAGCTTCATCTGAATTTTAGTCAGTTTCTGAGGGGGACTCTCGGTAGAGTGACTTTTTATCCTTCAGCCACGCCTTTTACAGTCTGTGTTTCTACAGATCCTTACAGGCAGGTTCGATTCACTGGAAACTGCTGAAGGTTCTGGAGTTGAAGGAGAAGGCCAATGGGTCCCAGCCCACTGGCTCTGAGAGGGGCCCAAGCCCTCATCACTTCGACAGAAAGGGCAGCAAAGGAAGTTAGCCAGGCATTTTGTCACACTGTTATTTCTCACTGAGTCTATTAAATTACTACTGGGTACTTACAGTGCTTCAGCATCTTGTTCTTTGAGGGTTCCATACAATTCTCTCCTGGGCTGGCTCATAATCTCCCCTTAGGTAATGGTTGCTGATTATCTGATTATCATTGCTGATCTTCTGGTTGCAAGATAGAAACCAACTCTGCTAACATTAGCAAAATGAAATTTAGTGGAAGAATTTTAGAGGAAGTCTCAATTCCCTGAGAATTAGTTGGGGCTGGAGGATCAGGTGTGAAGGAATCAATGCATCTTCAGATGCTAGAAAGCCGCAAATTAAGGGAAAGTTCTCATGGCAGGAGCAATCTAGTGAGATCCTCGCAACTGTTTTTAGTTTCTTTGTTATTCTGTTTGACTTGAATTCCAGTGGTCTGGGTCTTGGGTCTTGGCTAAAGGAGAACAGGGCCTCTGATTGTTCTGCCAGTCTATGTAATATAACGTAATAGTAAGAGCCTAAGTTATGGGGCTGGATTACATGGATTCATATCCTAGCTCTGCCACTTATAGATGTTTCTCGTCAAACAATTCACTTAACTTTCCAGAGCCTCAAGTCCCTCATTTTTGAAATGGGCATAATAATAGTAATTATGTCATAGGGCGTTCATGAAAATTATTTGAGATGATATTTATGAAGAACTAAATACAATGCATAGCACGTGGTAAGCACTTAATCATTGTGGGCTATGCTATTATTAGGATTATCCAAAGGAGACGCCAAGTAATTTCTCGAAAGAAATTAGAGCATTGTTATAAAGAGGAAATAAATGCTGATGAGCCAAAAATAATTATCAATTACAGTAAGATAAGAGAGTTGGCCTCAATATACTATTTATTTTGCTAATATATTTCTCAGTAAACTGTTCTTTATAGTATTAAGGTTCTTAGACATGCAGGATGGCACCTGTTTGTTAATATATCCCTGGGAATGCAGTTCCTCTGAAGTCATAAAAATGATTTAACTGCCTGATTATTGGATCTACGTGCATTTATTGTTGCTTCTTTTATGCTTACTTTCATACAGGGTGCCATGATCTGTGGCTTCTGGTTTACTTACAAGTATGGGAATCAAAGAGGGGATTAATTTGCATTCCTATGATCTTTGTTTAATAGTAATCTAAGTGGACTGTTATCTAATAAGTCACTACTTAATTAGGTTGACTTTAAGGGATACAGGGTACTAGAAAGAGAAAGATTATTTTTAAGCTTCTCAACTTTCTGAGAACAACATATAAGTAGGCCCCAGTCTATGAATGAGTTGGACTTCTAAATTCCTTTGAAGTTTCATTGTTTGAACTTTAGACACGAATATCCACACACTGACATTCATCAAAGGCCCCTGAGAACCAGCCTATACCTCCGTTCCAAGAAAGTGCAGGTTTCTCAAGGAGAAGGAATCTGGTGGAGAATTGAGGTCTCCTAGAAAAGGCATTTAGGTCCATCAGTGGGATGATGGATTTAAATTTCCGAAGACCAATGGAAGCTCACTGTAGAACAATGTATAACCTACCCACGTGGAAAGTCAGAGTCATTGTGGGGAGGAGGGCCCCCCTCCAGGCCTTGGGGAGCTAGACTGAGTGTCACGCACCATGGCAGAACCAGTCAGATAGAACCTCGCTGCCCTACAGCTGCTGCCTACAGAGCTACCACAGTGCTGGCCTCTGACTAGATGCTTCCACCTGACTACCATGTTCCCCACCCTACACTCTGACCAAGCTCCTGAAGCTACCCAGCCCTGGCCTGTCTCTGTCATCTCAGCCCTGACCCCTATGTAGATGATCCACACCTTAAGTGTAGCCGTTCCTCTCACCTGGGACCAGTCATGCCTTCCTCACCACACCTTCAACAATATCCAGTCTTCCCCAGACCTGACTAACTCTGGCCTGTCCACCCACCTCACCACACCATGTCACCCAACACAAGAAAGGCGTTATTGACTTGAAACTGAAAGTATAGCCACCTTTAGTGTTATTTTTTTTAAATGTATGTATCTTTTTCCCAGGGAGTAGCTAGGCACTGTAACAAGGTAGACTTTGGACTCAGTAAATCAATACAGAGAATCCTGGCTGTGTCACTTCTAAGCCATTTGACTTTGGGCAAGTTATTCTCTGAGCCTCAATTTTCTCACCTATAAAATGTACGTAATAACAAACCTATCTCAGAGAGTTATTACAAGGGTTAAATGAGATAAATAACCACCAAGCCTAGCATCTGGTGCATAGTAGGAACTAAAAACAAAATGCTAATTCTTGAATAAACTCTTTTTCTTGAATATAGTATGGCACTTCCATCAGTGAGTTTCAAGAGGCAAATGAATCATCTTTAGATTTGGAAGCTTGACATAAGGAAGAATAAAGTAAAGAAAACAACGAAATTTCTCTTAAAATTATTTTCCTTTACTAACTTGTCTTCCATTGTCTGTGTTCATGAGAAACTAGCTCTGCCTGCAAAAATGTCTGCCTGCTAGTTCTTTTCTACATGTTTAAATTCCTAATTGCGCATACAGTCTTAGTCACTATATTTTCATATGCAAGCAATTAAGACTCATTTAACAGCCCTCCCTCTGGAAGGTTTTGTTCTCCATCTGCCACAAATCAGATTCCTTAGGAACATGTTTGATTTTGAAACAATGTGAAAGTACTGTTCATTTTGTTCGAATTTCATTTATGTACCGTTTTTTCAAGTGATGGAAATGGGCACCACACAAAGCTCAGCAGCTGGTCAAAACAAGACATCAAAGAAACCATTGAAATGGGGCGAAAAATTAAATAAAAAACTACAGCCAAATAAAAACCATAGTCTGATAAATATTCCTGACACATTTTGCTCGTAACAAATATTTACTTTACAACAGATTCAAAATACAGGAAAATAGGAATGCACCCCAGTTCCCACTCTGAATCTTAGCGATCTTGAGCTCATAGCAAGGTATGTGAGGAAAAAGTGAAAGAAACTAGAAGGAGGAAAATAGAAAAAGATTAGATTTGTACTTTTTTTGGAGAAACATGGTACAGAGCTACAGTTTGAATAGTAACCAGAAGCGTCAAACAGATTTATTAGACACTTTGTTCATTTAAAAATCAATTAATGTGCTCCCTTACCACAGGTAAAGTCATTTGAATTTGTTCAATGAGTTTTTTTTACTTTAGAACATCAAATAGAAGCTAATGCTTGATCAAATTGAGGGGGAAAAAAGAATTATTAGGTTTTGAACACAAATAAGTGTCTGTGAACTGGTAAGCAAAATTCAGCAAAAATTTAGAAAGGAACGGGCCAGCTTTTCTTGAAAATTTTCAAAATTGAATGTCACAATTTGGAGATATACTTTGCAGAAAATAGTTTTCTCTGCTTTTATTTCCCATTGTTTGGGGACTTGAAACAAATCACCAACACAATTAATGCAATAAATTCTCATCTATATATCAAATGGATATTTTGTCCACCAGCTTCCTAAGGCTTTATAAGCTGAATTGTTTTGATATCATTTGATGAAAGGTTCTGTAAAAGTTCAAAGTATTGTTATTTTGGGCAGTCGCACCTGCATGTTTAAAATGCCTCTGTGCAAAATGTAGCCCAATCTGCTTTCAGATCAGACCTTCAAAGAAGGATAGATTCATAAGTGTGACAGATCCCCTTAGGTGCTTCCCTACAAAGAACAAGTAAAGCTAAGAGAGCCACTCCCACCCACCATCTTTGTCTGTTTGTGCCTAAGCATCAAATGGCACCTCTAAAAAGAAGAGCAGAAAACCTTAGTACCTGTCTGCTGGAGAGCCACACCAAGACACAGACGGTTTTCTGGAAGAAATGACGCTTAACAGTACAGATATAGTTAAGTAAATGGAGGGAGAAAATGGAAATGGAGAGGACCATACTTTTCACTAACAGGGATTATCTATTAAAAGGCAACTCTTTTTTTTAAAGAGCAGCTAAGCTCAGAAATCACACATATGATGTCTGCCATTAAAGGAGTCAGTGTAATTGAGTCAAATGAATGGGGTGCTGAGCATTTAGGGTAGTGGGTCACAAACGTGTCTGTTCATTAGAATCAGCAGGGCACACAGATCAGAGAACAGATTGGTGGTTACCAGAGGGGAAGGGGATGGAAGAGAGTGAAAGGGGTAATGGGCGCCATGTGTCCAGGGGTGGATGACAAGTAGACTTTTGATAGTGAACAGGATGTAGTATAAACAGAAGTTGAAATATCATGTGCACCTGAAATTTATGTAATGTTATAAACCAATGTTACCTCAAAAAAGAAAAAAACACACAAAATGAAGAGAAAAGAAAGAATCACCTGGGAATCTTAAAAATTCCAAAGCACGAAGGAAGAAAATATCAAAAGTTCAGAGACCAGTTAGGGGACAATAGCAATGTCCAATAATAAGGCCTAACAAAGGCCCTGCAGTGGCAAAATAGCTGGGTAGCAGGAGTAGACAGAAAGGAAGAGAGAGTTGCAAAAGGTAAAAGAAGAACAGGTGTGTAGGATTTAGTAACTGCTCACTGTATGATTGTACTGGGTGGATGTAAAACGGTTCTGACAGTGTCTGAAGCCTTATGATCCTTGGTATTATATATAGGATATATAGGTTATATATAAGATAAAAATAGGTTGATGCCTGGATCCCAATATAGAATTTAAGGCTGATTTAGTGCCTAGCTTACCTACATTTCATTTAGGAGAAAATGTTCTATATGTCAATTATTCTAGAAAACCAAGGTTCATAATCTTATTTGAATCATTTGGAATGAAAATCTTTGAAAGGTATTACGCTCATTCTTAACCTCTAGAAGGTGTGCACTGAATGTAGCTCAGTCATTTTTAGTAGCTCTAGTCATCATTATGGACATCTACTTTTATACTTCTCTGTCATTCACAGATGACCTTGGGAGCTAATGATCAATGGGCTTTTTTTGCCCCTACAGTAAAGAGCCTCAAACTTTGTGGCACTTTAATTCCTCATCTGCTGCTCCCAATGGTCACCTCCTGATGTTTTCCTGGACCTGGCCTTAGTGGCATCTTTTCTGATCTGTTGTTGCTTTCTTCTTGGCAAACTAGATTACTAAGTCATTGCACCAAGCCTCAAATAAGAGCAAATTAACTCAAAATAAAAGTGGGTTTTGGGGGCCACCCATCTCTGAGGTTGGGCTTTAGGATATTTAATGCATACAACAGATAAGATTGTAAGTGCATTTACTTGACTATTCTGGAGTTCTTTTCACCTACCTACTGGTGTTGAATGGTATAAGTTCCTGGATAATTAATCTCTAGATAAGTAGGTTGTTACTATACTCCTACAGCTAATAAAATTAATATTGATTTGTCATCAACCAATCAACAAAAACGTACATAACTCTGTGCTCTGGGTTTCAGGGAAATGGAAATGCATAAGATGTAGTCCCACCCCCAGAGACTTGATAAGATGTAATTGTACATGTGAAAAAGATACCAAGAATCTTAGGTAGTCCCAGGATTGTGCCACAGAGTGTAAGTGTCATAAGGATTCAGAGGATGCAAAGATCAAATTCAGATAATAAGCAATGATGGACCTTGAATCCTTTAGAGTTAGTTAAATGTCCCACCTGGCCAGACTTTGTGAGATGGGCATGTTCATGAATGATCACTGCCTAGCCACAGAGATTTAGGATTGCTTCCAGCATCCCAACACAGTGCCCCTTTTCATCCAGGACCATTTGCTATTAGAAAAGAGAGGTGATCACTTGTGATTTGTTAACATTCCCTCATTTTGCATCTGGCACTGGACTTCTGAAACTTATAGAAAGATCAATGACTTCAGGGTTTAGGGACCACAGCTATAGTCTCAGCTCTGCCACTAGCTCCCTGTTTCACCTTTGGTCAGTAATTTAATCTGTCTTTTTTTTTTCTATAAGATGAAGATAGTAGGTTAGATCATATCTAAGGATCCAACTAGGATCATCATGTTTCATGTTTTACTATTTTAAAAAATGCATTCTTCTGATTAATTGCCTTTATTTTCTTTAGTTACATTTCCCTAAGTTATAAACTAAGTCAATGGATGAATTCCACTTTGCCCAGTATGGATCTTTAGAGGATATCCTTGACACCATTTGCTATTTTGAGTTTTCAACAATGAGTTAAAAGAAAATTCTGTCTCCCCAATTCTCTCCAGTTGGCAGAAATCTTCATGTGGACTTGATGGTTGCCTAGAGCAGCAAAATATTAGGGACTGAAACATGTTCAGGGGCCTGATTGGATAAGTGACTCAGAGCTGAAAGACCTTTCCCAGCTTGACTGGAGCCCATACTTAGCTAGAGTGGGTGTTTGTCTGCGCTACTCCTCTGATTTGGAGGTGCCTGTTACCTTGCTTACTGAAATACAGAAGCCAACCTTGAAACCGACAGAAAGGAGTTAAATCATCAGAAGGCAATCTTCTTCGCTTAGCAGGTCTCGCACATGAAAGACCATTAGGACTAGTAAATATAAACTAGATGAGGAAGCTGATCATGGGCTTTGGAGAGCACATGCCAAGAACATTATGAGCACTCAATAAAAATTCACTATAAGAGCTACTATTCAAAGCCAATTATCTCTTTTGAGTTAGGAGAACCCAGTGGAGGTGCTGCTCATGAAAATCGATACTCTTTTCCTTCTCTGTTAGAGCCAGACATCTCTAACTATGCTCTTAGTTAAATGTGAATTAAAAACATTTTTTTTCTATTACTAAACTCCTTAAATCCTGAGGTCATCCTCTCTCTGTTCCATCAGTCTGGCTCCATGATACCAATTACTCTAGCTTGTTAAGGAAGTTATTAGCGTCTGGGAGTCACATCTTTTGCTTTTAGTCAATGTTGGCTGGAGCAAGAATTGGAAGGAGAAGTATTAGCCAAGTCTCATTACTCGAAGTCCTCTCTCTTTAGCTATTTAACCAGGTTCTTAATTATGTATTTGGTTGGTGGTGTTTTTATACCCAGTACACATTCTTCCCACTTGCACATGAGCAAGGTCATTATGGTAATAATAACAATTATATACTATTACTTTTTATCTTGTTTAAATACTTGTGGAGTGTCATTACAATCAGAGACTGGCCCTCTTGGTTTGGACGTTGTGATTTGTAATGAAAATTATTTTGAGTGATTGGAAACATAGTCCTAAAAGAGTTTACAATAGTAACTCTTATCTGCATAACCATAGCAGCTGTTTGGAAACATGGCTCCAGATCACTTGTTTGCAAATGTCTTTTTCCATACAATCTTGGATGGAGTGAAATCCATATACGTTACTTGACATGTGAAACACATGTGACCCTGGCAGATGATTTGGCTGACCTTGAAAACTACAGCTGTTTAGTCACTTTAAGAAACAACGCAATACAAGTGATTTACTAGGCTTGGGCTTAAACCATTTTATGCTGACTGATGGGAATTCTGACCCTTCAGAGAGGGAGGAAAAAGTGTAAGACAATGGAAATGTGTCATCCTGGGTGTTAATGTTGTCATTAATTTTAATACGTTACTTTACAAAATGTGCAAAGAAGGCTGCTTGGTGTTACAGGGAAAAAATAATAACATCCATGTGGCTTTATTTTGCTTTATTTTTTAAAACTTTAGTGGAGAAATCCAAGTTTTGACTTTTGTTTCCTCTCCATCCAGATCAAGAGCAGTCTATAATCTCCTAAAAAAAATCAAAGCTTCTTTGCTTATTATAAAATATGTTCTCTCTTAGGCATTACATGGTGGAGGATTAACATTCTCTTCTAAGGCAGCCCTATAAGTTCTCCAGTTGCTATGTATACACACTATTTTAGCCAGAATTTGGTTCATCTAGAGTGAAAGAGACCTGAAAAATTATGCTTTAATCAAAACAGAAGTTTCTTTCTTTTTCCTATTAAACAGACACAGAGTGGGCAGTCCAGGGCTGGTATGGCGGTTCTGAGATCATTAGGGGCTCACAGTTCTTTCAGGTAATTCCTCCGCCATCCCTGGATTATGGGCTTTGCCTCCAAGGTCCAAGCTGACTTTAAGAGCTCTAGCTGTCACATCAAAATCGCCAGCAGCAGGATGGAGGAAGAGAAGAATAGCAGACCTCATCCTTTTCAAAGAAACTTCCCAGAAATCCCACATAGTGCTTCTACTTACATCTCCTTGACTCAGTTTAGTCACGTGCCACATCTAGCTGCAGGGGAGACTGGGAAATAAGGTATTTTTTCTGGCAATCACCTAGTTCAGGGATTTCAACCTCCTTTAAGCAAATACGCTCTCTCCTAACCTCTCCTTGACTGTCCAGTCTCTCTCAAATTCCTTGCCATCCTGTTTTCCTTCTTATACATCTTGGGAAAACCCAACACTGTCAGTCCCACAACCTGCCATCTCTACTTCCTTGCCAGAACTCCTAGGGGAAATTTCCTGGGGCTAGCCCAGTGGTGTAATGGTTAAGTTCGGCCGCTCCACTTTGGCTGCCCGAGGTTTGCAGGTTTGGATCCCAGGCACGGACTTACACACTGCTTATCAAGCCATGCTATGGCAGCGTCCCACCTGCAAAATAGAGGAAGATTGGTACAGATGTTAGCTCAGGGCCAATCTTCCTCATAAGAAAAAAAATTCCCACATCACTTCAAGCTGGAGTTCCCATAAAGTCAAGACCACTCACCTCAGCTGGACCCTCAGGGCCACTTGACACTTTGTCCTTGCTCTGCTCCCTCTCTCAGTCCCCTTGGTTTTTATTGCAAACCTCCTCCCTCTCAAGCCTTCTGATCCAGCAGCTGCTCATCACCTTTCAGTAAATGACTTTACTTGTTGCTTAATGAAGAAACTCATTGTGAAGACATGAACTTCTTCAGCTCCTACAACCTCTTATTGACATCTGTACACATCCTTTTGTCCCTTCTTCTGGTCTCAACAGATAATGTGTCCCTTCTTCCTGAGTAAGTCAACCCCTGCATCTGTGCTTTTGATCGTCCCTCCTCTCAGCACTTCCAGGTCCTTGCTCCATCTAGTTTCCTTTCTTTTTCTCACATCTTCAGTCTCTCCTTTTCTTCTGTCTCTTTCCCTATTCATGTCTCTCTTAATCTTAAAAAAAAAAAGAGAGAAACAAAAATAGCGAAGTCCGGTAACAGACCATTTATTGATCCTTTAGTTAGTTCTCTGTTCGTCTTTTCCCAGCCAAGTCTCTCCACCTCGTCATCTCCCACACGCCCCTCAATTTATTGTAGTAGAACTTTTTCGTAATAGGACTAACACATTTTCATTGGAAGCCATTCTCTCCCAGGTGATTCTATTCTCTTCTTTTCTTGCTACTCTGAATACTCTTGCTCCCCATTGTCCATGATCTGTCTTCCTCCCCCTTTCCCCCTTAAACATGAGTATTTCTGGAAGATTCATTTTTGACTCATTGCTTTTCCCATTCTGGGCACTCTCTACATACTTTAAAAAAACTTTAATAGTTTTAGCTACCATCTTGTAATTTCCAAAACTCTGTCTCTACTCAGACCACTTCCCTGATTTTCAGACTCATTTATATGAAAGCCCAATGCCTGGTGATGTTGGACCATTTGAATACAATATGTTCAAAACTAGACTCACATATTCTTCACAAATCTGTTCTTCCAGTCTCAGTTAGAGGCACTTTTATCCTAGGTTGAAACTGGAAATTATACTCCCATCTGTCAAATAAAGAGCTATATATACATATATATTTCTAATATATTTACATATATAATATATATAAATATTTATTTATTTATTTATTTTATTTTTGCTGGAGAAGATTAGCCCTGAGCTATCGTCTGTTGCCATTCTTCCTCTTTTTTTGCTTGAGGAAGATTAGCCCTGAGCTAACATCTGTGCCAACCTTCTTCCACTTATATGTGGATCACTGCCACAGCATGGGTGCTGAGTGGTGTAGGTCCCCACCTGGGATCCAAACCTGGGAACACAGGCCACCAAAGCAGAGCCTGCAGAACTTAACCACTACCCCATGGAGCTGAGCCCAAGAGCTATATTTTTATTTTACTTTTAAATATTTCTCAAATCTGTACTCTCTGCTCCATCTCACTTCCTCTAGTTCAGGCACTCAGCAGCCCGCCCCTGTATTACTGTGGTAGTGCCTGAAATAGTGTTTTTTGAAACTGTCAATTGCATTTGACGTTTTATTAAAAATATGACATCGAATTGAACAGAGAATAATAGAACATAAAACCGCATTTATAATATCAGGGATAAGTATTGTTTTATAAAATTGTTGATAAGCACACACATACAAACCCACATATGGCCATTTTTCCCTGAAAATGTATTTCTTACTATAAATCAAAAGAAGTGAGAACCACTTTCTTGAATAGTGTATCTCTGGTGTACTCTGCTAGCTCTGCCTTCCACAATGCCACCAAATCGATCTAGTTGAAAAATTAATCTGAAAGTGTCACTTCCCTGCTTAAAACCCTTCTATGCCTCCCACCAGCCGCAAGATAAAATCTAATTTCCTCAGCCTTGGTACACAAGGCCCCTGCCCAGCTCTGTATTACACCTCTTCTCCAGGCATCTCCCTGCCATTTGACTCAGTAGCAGGCTTCTTCCAGCCACACACACCATGTTTCATAACTCTCTGCATTTGCTTCTCTTCTCCCCCTCTAGAACTCATTCTCCTGTCTTAATTGCCTGGCTTGCTTCAACTCATCCTTTGGGGAGAGTGACACCTGTAAACCAAGCCATCCCTCCTTCCCCGGGCTGGGTCAGATCCTTCTCGTCTGTGTTTTCACAGCCCCCATTCATATCTCTAGCATAACTCTAATGAAATTTTTCTAAAAATTGTTGCCTGTGCCTCTTTATTCTCAAACAACCTGCCCGATAATGTATCAGTTCTTTTATCGTGTCTTTGATGTATAGTATGTGCTGCTAGGACGTCATTATGCTCAACTTGCCTGTGTTCCATAGGTGTGGAGTCAAGAAGGTCCATGCATAGCTCTTCTCAGAACTTCTTAAAATTATTATTAAGTAGAATATGGAAGCAAAAGATAGGGCAGTAGAAGCCAACGTTAAAAACTTTTTCTCCTGCACAAGAAGGAAAGTGGCCTCTTAACCCCTTTGATGGAAGGGAATAACTTGAAAGAAGTGAATGATGGATGCTCTTTTCCATATTGTCATGCCTCTGAATCAGAATGAGGAAAATGCGGGAAGCAATGCCACTACTGGCCTTTTGTTTCATTGGCCAATATTTTAAATAACTCACATGGCCCTGCAAAAGGACATGTTTTTGTGAAAAGAATAAAACTCCTTTTAGTTTATTCTGTGTGGCATTTAAGAGTAGCCTTACTGATGGTCAATGGAGGTTGGCCTCTCACCCCACCACCACTGGTGAGTCTATGAGCGCACTGTTTATTCAGCTTTGCGGAAATATTAGGGAGGCATGTCTGTGATCTGACAAGGGTGCAGCTCCGTGCCAAGTGTACTTGGGAGTGTTTCTGTGATGAGGGTAATGAGTTTTTTCCTTCTGATTTGGACTGTGGCTTCATTCCTCCTCCCCAGTGTAAGAATAGATCTCCTTGAAACCTTTTTCATATTTAGCTATCCTATGCCTCCACTTTTCTTGTTCCTTTTCTTAAGAGGGTAAGAGAAACTCTGTAGTGCTTTCTTTTCATTCTTTGGGCCAATTTCTGTTGCGTTGTTTCATGTCCTTGGACTTAGAGCTGCCTCAGTACTCAACACTAGCCCCTAATGAGAAAAGCAAAATGACTTCAAGTAAAAAGAAGTGGTTTGTGTTGTGGAGAGAAACTTGGAAAGATACACCACCAAGAACACTAGGGGCTCTGTTTTTCCTACTGTCCACAGCTGGGTTAACACATTTCAAAATAACCAGTCAATTTAGTTAATACCATCAAACAGCTCGTCGATACAGTAAAGAGGAAGAGAAAATAAACAAATGGTTTTCTGGATGACTGGTTTAACTTCGTGTAGCCTTGATCTTACTCATTTCCAGGGAATAATTTCAACTCTTAAGGAAATGCAAACTACTACAGGTTAGTTTAATAGAAAAATACATTTAAAAAGGTATTCATATTCAACACATACTTATTTTTCCGAAGTGTCATTAAAACAGGGAGAAATAATATAGTCGGCATAGAAAGTTGTATTATAATGTGGGAAAGTAAAGTTGAAATCATTAGAGATTCACGTCTTCCTTTTTCATTCTTCTGCTGTCTGAATATCTCTCCTTCCTACTCCCTCCTTCTTGTTCTTTCCTTTGCCCTTCTGTTCCTCTCTCTTTTGACCTCAGTAACAATAACACAGACTCTCTGCCCACCGCTGTCCTAAGACTTGACACACGTGAGCACATTTAATTCTCACAACAACCCTATGAGATAGGTAGAATTAATATGCCATTTTACAGAAGAAGAAAAGGAGGCTCATAGTCACTATTTCCCATAGTCATTATTCTGAAAAGTTGTAGAGCTGTGATTCCAGTCCTGGCAGTCATAGTTCAGATCCCACACCCTGACAACAACATTCTACTGCTTCCCTCTCATTTCATGGCAGTTCACTTTTGTTTCCTCCACATTCGCTCCTGGTCTCATATTCTCCACTATACTCTCCCTCCTTTTCCTTTCAGTATATCCTCTGCCTCTTTTTTTCACTCTTTTCTCTCACTCCTTCCTTTATTTCTCTGTGATCTCTCATTTCTGAGTTAGCATCCCTTTCCTTACTCCCCTCACCCTATTCCTTCCCAGCTCTCTAGTCCTGCATCATTCTCCTCTCTGATGTCTCTTCATTCCCCACTGCGGCCTCTCCCAAGTCCGGACCCTGCCCCATCTGTCATTTTTCACCTCCACTTTCCTAACATCTCTCTCTCTCTAAGTTAGACGTGGTGCCCAGTTTCAAGCACAAGACAAGGCAAGGGTATGTTCAGGGAGAGCCTCTGTTCTCATACACAAGGAGTACTGTCCATGATTATAAAGTGATTATAAAAGAGAATTGCATTCCTGCCAGAGATCTTACAAATTAGGTTTTTGTTGAACTCCAGATGGTCTCTAGTGACCAGAAAAATATAATGCCTCTCACTATGATCACTACCAGGAAGTGAGCTGAAGAAGACAACAGATAGAAACCAACTCCAGAACTGTGAGATCCAAGACAAGTGGAATTTCTGTGTATAATTCAATTGCAGTAAACGTTGAGGAGTACACCATGATGTAGTGCTTTGAACAAAACTGTATTTTACTCAAGTGACGATATTTTCAACCAGCTAGTACAGAACAGAAGAGTTTCATTTCCTTGAATCAAAGCTATTTGATGACTTTTCCTGGAAATACGCTAAGAGTTCCAAGAAAAGACTCCAGATTCCCAAGCTACTGGCACAGAGTAAGCATCGTTTCTTCACACAGTAATTCACAAAGTCCCCCATCACCATATCGTCACATTCCCATCAGATTGGCTTGGTTATCGGAAATAAGTGAGTTGAAATAAATGTCATTCTTACACGGATTAGGGTGTAAAAGTTTTGAGGAATCATCACAGTTCTAGAGACCTGCAATTTCGTCTTTTGCTTGTAGGACATATAGTACCTTTCTTGAGACTCTACCATCTGTTAGTTTGTTTGTTTATTTGTTTGTTTTTGTGTCTGGTCTTTTTTCTTTTTCTGGACCCACTTTTTCTGCTTTTCGTAGTCTCTTCTTTTTCACCATCCCAGCTTGCACATGGCTTGCCACAGCTTCTCTAGTCTCAGACCATCTTTGCTTCAGGCTGTCTATAGATGCATTTTTTTACTCCTCCTGACACCAACTACCTTATCTGCAATTTCTCATTTACAATTGTGATTAAACAGAACCTACAAATTTACAGACACAATTAGACAATTTTTCAGTCTAATCGTATATTATAGGCCTCTGCCTACTGGTGAGCCCATGAATTACGTGCCTTGGGGTTAGATCTCCAGACCTGGGCTATTTAATAATTTGGACAATATTCTTTTAACAAATAATTTCTCAGGAGTCTCCCATGTGCCAGACCTAAGCAAAGCTCTTGGAATACAGTGATGACCAAAAGAAGAATTATCCCTGTCCTGAGACCCTCTAATCTGGGGGCCAGGAGAGGGGAGATATGTATTAATCAAATAATCATAGTCCTGAATGTAAAATTCCAAACTGAAGGATGTGATATGAAGGAAAATTTCTATGAGAGTGGCAGATCAGAAGCCCAGTCTGCCCATGCTCTTGGAATCTCCTGCAAAAATAAACACTTATGTCTAGCAGACTGGATCTTCTGAGAAGATTCCAGAGGCGTGTTGGCCAATCAAGAAGAATAAACAGGTTTATGCCAAAAGCCATTTCTTCCGTTGTTGTGCTCAGTTCGCGATGATTCTCTTGCAGAATTTGAAAGGCAAGCACTGGCTTCTCTCCCTCGTGTTCTCCCACCCAAAAAAGGTCTGTTCCTTTGAAAGGCAGGCACTGGCGCCTCTACCCCACCAACACAAACTGTAACATCTTCCTCCTAGCTCTAAGGCTCTGAGTTTGGACCTCCCATCTGGTAGGACTCCAGACTAATCCATTAAGTCTGCTAGATTTCCAAAACATTCATTCAAATTTAAAATGCCTGCGGCTTCTTGTGTAGCCCTGGCTGTGTTAATTTCTGCACTTGCATTTTGAACCCTTAGAGTCAGGATTTCACCTGAAGACCTCCAAGTAATTGCTTAGATGACACAAGAAAGATATCCAGGTTAAAAAAAAATTCTATACTAATGAGTCTGTTGTTCCTTTGCAAGACGCAGTGATCAAGGGCTTCCTTTTGGACAACTCTGCCAAGCCATTCTGAATTCTAGTCACGCCTCATCCCAAATCTGTTGACAAGAAAAATTCAACGGAGATGGGGAGAGATGAAGTTTACTCTTGTCATTTAACTAACCTGCACAACCACAGGGAACCAGCCCTAGGAAGCTAACACGAAAATCTTAAGGACTGTTTTTTCAGACTCTGAAATTCTCCTAAATCCCCATCCCAGTATCACTCAAGGTCTTTACAACCTCTGTTTGTCCCCAGGCTGTAACTTGTGCCTGGAATTCCTACTCCAAGGTTCCCTTGTGGTATTTTTAATAGTGCTGTTTGATGCTGCAGCCAGCTTCTCCGTGGTTTGAGAGTTAAATGGCATACAGTGATGTGGTGTGCTGTAATAGCTCTTGGAGGAATGTTAGGACAAATTAAACTCCAAATAAGATAGCACCTGAAAGAACCTAGTCCCTTAGTGAAAGAACTTAATGCTATAGAAAGAAGGGTCTGGCAAACCTTGTTGACCCCTAAATAATTAATAGGAAACACTTACTATTGATCAAACTGAGTTTGGAATTAGTTTTGGACTCAAATGCCACGTATTCACTTAGATTCTCTGGTCGTTTACCCATCTAGTTCTTCAGTGTTTGCTTTTCTGCCTAGTTAAGCCTGAGGATGTATGTTTAAGAGAAAATAGTACTCTTAAACTAAAGGATACTCTTAAAGAAAAAGGGCAAGGGGAATAATTCACAACTTTGCTCAAAGAACCAAATCCTGTGAGCTGATGGTTGCCAAGTGTAGGCAATGGTTACTATTACTATACCAAAATAGGTCTGGCATCTCTTACACGGAATCCTGATGCCCAGGCCCACACTGAGCAAAAGCATTACAGGATTCCACAGGCTAATATTGGTCAGCTTTTCCTTTGAACAATAGTTAAACATCGTTCATGTCTTTGAATCACATGTGGTTTTAGAATAATGAAAATATTTTTTCCTGCTATTTAGAACAAAATCAGTATTTTAAATGCATATATATGTTATAATATATGCATATTATATTATTATACATTTATATTATATGTATATATATTTATATTATATGTTATAACATATACTGTATTATAACATATATACATATATATGTATTTTGGTTTTGGTAAATAGCTTTATTTCCAGTAGATCTTTACTATAGGCCCACTGAATAACCTATCATCTATGCAGTTCCTTTTAAAAAATCTTCATTGGTGATGGGTTTCTTCCAGGGAGGACAGGTTATATGTAAAATACAACTAATACTGAGTTAAAATAGTAAGAAGTAACCTGTATTGAGCGCTTCCTACGCCGCATGCTGGGCTAAGCCTTCTCCCTGCCTTGCTATTGCACCCTCGCCAGGCCGTGTGAGGTTCAGGTCTGTTGCTATTTTCTCCATGATACAGATGAGAACACAGAAGCTTAGAGACCAGGAATAGCTTGAGGATTTAGACAATATTTGAGGAGTTTGAGTAAAAAGGAAAAGGAAAAGTCTTCAGTTTTTATAAATGTGCTTCTTTCCCACTATTCAAATACAATTTTTCTTCTCTACTTCTCAACTGAAATAAGGTCACACAACATTGTAGAACCAGGACTCAAGTCACTTCCAGCCAAATCCCAACAAAGTAAAAGTCAACAATTTAGGAAAATACATATTTTTTTCTAGTTGAGGATACTTCCATTAGTGACGTGACTAAATCACCAAATTATTGGCTTGAATACCAAATCATTCCTCTACTAAGAAAAACAGGAAATAACTCAGATATAAATGATGCAAGTCGCTGCTGAGTTAGGAAAACGTTTGAAAATTCCCTCATACCAATAAATTACACATTGGTGGCTTAGTATAATTTAGTGTGGGCGATAGTCATAACTGCTTCTTTTACTTGAAAGATTACGGAGACTAGAGAATGGAAAGGTCAAGAAAAAGCTATTCAAATAATAGAATTTTGTGGGGAAAAAAATAACTTAATCAAATACCATTTCTCACTGGACATTGTTGGAGAGAAAGAAATTTTGGCAAAAGAACCAATGATAGGAAAAATAGTTACTCAGCTTAAGCTCTTGAATTTACTTTATAGATAGTTCTAAATCCAATTTAGAATTGTAGAGACAAAAACAAGACCTTAAGAAATTCTAAATGCCATTCATTTAGAGAAGATTTAAACAGTGTCAAAACTTGTGATCTTCTGGGGTCGAGCTCAAGATGAGATTGTAGCTCACACATGCTGCATTCTAATCTAGCCAATTCAGTCATACTGCTGCCCAACTCATTGAAAAATGTAGGCAGCTTTGACAAGCAATGAATTTTATCAATTTGTTCAAAACCGAATCCATCTTAGGAATAACTGGAGGGTTTAGACAATGTTTGAGTTAAAAAAAAGTCTCCTCCAGTTCAACTGAAAACTCTCAATAATTCTTTTCTACTTTTCAAATACAGTTTTTTGTCCTCTACTCTCAACTGTACCATAAAAATTTTTTTGTTGCATTATAAGGGATATTTGGAACAGAAGTTGCAAAGATACTTGATTTTAAAAATTTACGTGGAACTGCCGTGTATCCTTAACTGCTGACATCATGGCCAGAGATGTAAGGGTTGTTCAAGGGGAGTGTAATTCTAACTTGAATATGCTCTTTTCAGCATTTCTATTTATTTTATTAAGGTGAATTTTTCACTCAGGAAATAAAACAGTGGACAATTGTTTTCTGCAGTTTTTCTGTAGAGCGCCTTATCCAATTACATTATCAATTTAAGTCCTACTGCTCTGCTCTCAACAGAATCTAAAGAAGAAGAAATTCTCCAAATCCAATTTGGAAATAAAGTATCAAAACTCATTCAACAATTTGCACTGGACTGCATTATTTGATTGAGAAGAAAGTGAGTCAGACCCTTTCCATTTCTTGGTGAAAGAACTTATTTACTCACTTTAAAGAAATGACTCTCTTCAGTTGCTTCGAAAGTGTTACATTTCTATCCTACATTACTTGTAGGAATTACCTCTCATGCCTACAACTTTTTTTTTATAATTGAAAATATTTTTAATAAATAATAGATACTCCTGCTTCAAAATGCAAAATATGTTCTAGAAAGAGTCAACTGTTAACAGTTTCTTATGTATTATGTAAGCATTTTAAACATATTTCATGCATATACAAGCAAAATACATATTTACTAGCAACCTTTTAAAAACATAATAGGAAAGTGTTTAATCTTATTAATATTTTGAAAGGTATTTATGTGGAAAGAAAAGCTTCCTGTAGTTCTTTCATATTTTTTTAATGAGAACAGGATTTTATTTTATTTAAATCTATTAAACTCGCCTTCAAGGACACATATTTTAAAATTTCCTTAACTGCTTGTAAATATGTTTAGACCCATTAGAAACATTGCATAATTGGCCTGAACATGGAATTACATAATTCCGTTTACATATACGAAATCAGCAGTTTTCAATTAGGGCTTGATAATATTAGATATATCTTTTACCCTTTGCATCTGTAGCATAGAGTTTTTCTTCATTAATTCAGTAGATTTCTTACATCTCTAAGAAGGATTTGTACATTCTTTGTAGGAGGAAATAAAATTGCATTTAAAACTTATTCACTGGGGGCCGGCTCCGTGGCCAAGTGGTTAAGTTCGTGTGCTCCCCTTCGGCGGCCCAGGGTTTCGCTGGTTCGGATCCTGGGCGCAGACATGGCACTGCTCATCAAGCCATGCTGAGGCAGCATCCCAAATGCCACAACTAGCAGGACCCACAACTAAAAATATGCAACTATGTACCAGGGGGCTTTGGGGAGAAAAAGGAAAAAATAAAATCTTTTAAAAAAAACCCAAAAAAACATTCATTGGGAATCTGATTTTCTAAAACTCATTCAGGGAAGATGGATGTACATTTTTAGTAACCTAAGCAGATCAATGAATCTCATAGAATTATTTTCTCTTAGTCTCTGTCCATCAGATGTGAAAAGAGGCTGCCCCCTCGCCCCTCTGTAAACACAATTCGAGAGAAGCACTGAGAGTGGGCAGAAGCATGAAAGAGTAGGAAGAACATGAATCGCGGAGCCTGACAAACCTGGGTTTAATTCCACCTCATCAATTTATTTACTTGGTGAATTCAGGAAAATCACAGAATTCACATGAGCCTCAATGAAAATCACATGAGCCTCATTTCCATCATCTGTCTAATAGAGTGGTGATGATACCATGTGTCATTGCAAAGATTAGAGGGGACTGTATGGAGAGTGCCTGACAAAAACACTCAGCAAATATGCCTCTGCACTTCAAAACGGTCATTCCATTAGATCCACCCTTTATTTTCTCTAAGATTTTTAAAAATCTCTTTTCTGTTTTTTCCAACTTGATATCTTTAATGGGTATATATTCTGTAATAAAAACAACTCACTGGTTTAGCATCTCTTTAAAAGAATAAGGACATCAATAAAACAGCAACAACAAAAAGTAGCTTCTAGATAAGAGTTTTTCAATTGTTGAAGGGAGAGAGTCTCTAGCAGGGAAAGCCAAAGACCTGTGTGAAACGTAAACCATTCGAGTCAGAACCCTAAGTTAGTCAACTTAACTAGGCTGATATTTTGTTTTGATGTGATTTATATGTCACCTTTCAAGCAATTTATATTAAATCTGCATTTTTCTTATCTATCTACTTGATTGCAGGCTGCTGCAGGATAGACTTTGTTTGAAGCCAAGCTTTGTTGAAACCACGACGTCTAGAAATAAGCTTTATGCAGCCACGTGCCACCTAACAACACTTTGGTCAATGACAGACCGTGGTCCCATAGGATGAGTACCATGTAGCCTAGGTGTGTAGTAGGCTATACCATCTAGGTTTGTGAAGGTACTCTCTGTGATGTTCGCACAACGAAATCGCCTAATGATGCATTTCTCAGGACATATCCCCGTCGTTAAGCGACGCATGACTACACTGTCAGTGCTCAAAAAATGCTTGCTTGAGACACACAAAACCCTGTGATATTCAGTCAGTTAACTATAAAGCTAATTTTAACAAGTGAAATACCCTGGAGATTAGTATTCAAAACACTGCTTATCTTTTTTCTCATTGAACAATGAGTTGCGTTCATTGATTTTTTTTCTTTCTTTAGAAAGAAAGAAAGATCTATTTTTATTTCTTAAAATGCACTGTTTTTTAACTCTGTCTCATTTTTATTCTCTGAATATACCATTTACAGCCTTCTAGCTCATCTGAAAATGCCACTTGTTGTGATATAATAGGCTGTTAGAGCTGGAAAGGATCTCACTGATCATCAACACAAGGTCCATTTTAGAGACAAGGCAAGTGACCCGTCTCAGGATTCAGTGGTCACAGCTGGTCAGCAGGCAGAACTCACATCTCCTGACCCACAGCACGCTTGGCTTTCTACACAACTGGCTGCCTTGGTTAAGGACAAAGAAAATAACTTTACCAAGAAAATTAAATTCATAGTCATAAAAGATGTTTCCCTCTTATAAGGCATGGAGAAATTCCTGATAGTTCCTTTATTTGGATATATGATCTTTAAAACATGTGACTAACACCTATAACTGGATTAAAGTGAAGGCATGTGTTTATGAAGGAGGTGAAGGACCTTCGCCTAATTCTGTTTTGCCAGCCAGCTCCAGGCATGGAGATACACATTGTGACAAACAGTGAATCAACATCAGCCTGGTGGAATTCTTGAGACTGTTGAGCTTCCCCAAGTTCAAAGCCTACCCCTTCATTGTTGGTTCTAAGATCTAAGTCAGCTGGGGCATCAAACAGTTTTTACAAATCGTCATTTGAATGAGATAATTGTAAACAACACTAGAAGCCCATGAATTAAATTATTGCTTGAATACTCATTTGCTTACTTAGGTGAAATTTTGGAATGTCCTTTGCTTTATCACTTTGCAATGATATGAGTAGTCTGAGATATTATGATGTTTTGTAGCAGTATATTAATTATAGTATTTCTTGAGTGCTTACTAAGCACATCTAAGCTTTTTATTTGCATATTATCATTTAATCTTCAGTTACACTTGGAGATAGCCTTATCCCCATTTTTCATAGGAGAATGTGAATTTACTTTAATTTACTTTAATTAACTCGCTCAAGTGGTGGAGCTGGAGTCCAGATTGGGTCTGGCTGACTCAATAACCTCTTAATCTGTATGCTGAATCGATTTCTCTGCCCATGCTATAAATCTACTTGATCCTTTAGTTGATTTATTGATGGCGACATTTAATTTTAGTTTTCTTCAAACTCTTACTGTGGAAGCCAATCAAACTGACTGGAGTTTGCATTTGAATAAATGTTGAGAGATAACTGAGCATTTGAGAATTCTAGGAAGGAAGGGACGAAGAGGAAGAGAGAGGGTAGGCAAGGGAAAGACAGGAAAGGAAAAAGAACTCAGTGCCTCTCTAGACCCTCTATTACTGTTTTGTTTTTTTGAATATAAATTTTAGAACACATTTCCAATGCTACTTTTAATTCCTATCTAACCCCTGAATAATCCATTACGTACAGATCATTCTTTATAACCATTATGAAATCCCATTTTAGTGGGAAAAAAATTTCTTCCAGATTCCACAAGAAAATACCTTCAGAGAAGATTTCTGAAGGCCTTTGATGGAGAAACTGACTTTGAAAAGTCTTATTCTATGGAAGATCTTTTCATTGTGATGATTGCAACAGAAGAGATTTTTGTCTTTATAACTGGTAAAGCATAATTTTTAAAGGTAATCATTGAAGTGAAAATATAAATTGTACAAGTGTTAATAGAAAATATTTTCTCAGACCCCCCACCCAGCTTGAGAACTACCACTTTGTGTGGTTTCCACCCTTTGTGTGGTTCCAGAAAGGGCCCACCTTTACGCAAAATTTAGCAAGAAGTCACTTAGTCATTAATTGCCTGAGGTCTGGTTTTCCAGAATCAAACTGTGAAAGGAACTTTAAATTTGATGACTACTACTTAAAGTTTGCTTTGAGATAGAAATAATACACAGTGTCTGGGACTGTTGTTAGCCTAAGTGACCTGATTTCCAATTAGAATTGAAAGAGGAGGGAAAGTGAGGTTGGAGAGCATGGAGGTTGGAGAGAAGGGAAACTAAGTTTGGAGCCTCTTTATAGGCAGGAAAAGATGAGATGCATCTCAGGAATAAAATAGTAGACAAAAGATGATGGAAAGCAATCCTAAAAATTTCTGAGAAGATGACTAGTAGAAAGCTAGATCGAACTCATTTACCGTCCTTACGTATCAGGGACTCTCTTACATTGTAATTTCATCATTGTTATTTCTGTTGCTTCTTATTTCTCTCCCTGCAATTATTATCAACCTAATATTTATTTGTTCATTCATTCATTTATTCACTCACATGAGTTTCAAGGCTTGTACAGAGAACAGGGTGGGTCCAGTTTGGGAGACCGTGTCCCCAACTTGAAAGTAGGTGTATCAGGGAAAACTCTGGGCTGGCCTTAAGAGACAGGAGCTAACCACATCCCATGGGTGGGTGGAAGAAAACAAGGAGATAATTAGACAACTGTGTGAGGTCAGAAGGGAGCCCCTGGAGGTATAACTACAAGAACCTCCAGACCCTGTAGCCTTTAGGCCCCAAGACACCAAGTTAGATTCTGGGGAAAATTCTAAGCTGAGTAGGACATAGTTCTGGCCTTCTGGAACATGTAGAGTGCTCACTGCTGTCCGGAACATCTTCTCTTCTACATGCCCAATATATCAGAATAGTCCAGCATGTACTCATTTAAAAATTTCATTTAGCAGAAGAGGTCTTTCTTCAAATAAATGTCATTTAGAAAGAAAGCTACTCTATAACTCTGTGTGACACGGCAGACAGCTTTAGCTGAAGTGGTGGAGTAGGGGGAGGGGGCAGGTGGAAGCCTCTTTATCGCATGTACTTTCCAGAACAGGTCCCTCAGGAACTTCCTCACAACCAACAAAACACCAAAAAACAAGACCCTGAAACTGTCTCTAGTCTTGACTTTGTTAATAACAGACTCTGACTGCATGACCTTGGAAAAATTATTTGACCTCTTTGGGCCTCCTCAATGAAATACCCGTGTACCCTAAACTACTTTTTAAAGATAGTTTTAGTTGTGAGTGTCCTGAAAACTGCTATCACAACTTACCTGGGCAAGCAGGTTAGCTACAGAAAAGCAACTGAAAGATTATTTAGACTGTGGTGTAATTTACTCTTTGGGATATTTTTATTTTGTAAGTGCAAAGAAATGGTAATCTAATTGTGAACTTTCAAGTAACAGTGTTTGTAGGAAATTTGTTTTATTAGGAGTTTAAAAATCACCAAATGAGCTGCCAGTTAGTCTACCAGTTATATGGCATTTTCTTCCCACCTACGGATCCTGAAACCTCTGGAACTTTCCTTCTGCTACATAAGTAAAATATCCATTTATAGCATATATAAACCATTTGTAGTTTATAAACAGAGTGTTCTTTCTGATTTTATAAGTAGAATGTGTATGCATAGGTATACTTTTTACCTTCAAAGGATCAAAGTTTACCTTCGAAGGAATGCCCTGATGATTCCTGAATCTAGACAGACTTTTGCAACGTTCAAAGAATGACTATCTCTTTGACCTTAAAATGTAAATCTAGTAAAAGTTTTAACCTTTTATGCCAGAATCACGTCAAGGAATATTACTGCTTTCCAGTCCCTGTAACCATATCTTTATGATAAGAATGTTTGCTTGCCATCTCAAACTCCTGCCCCTCTGGTGCAAACACTTTTACTTTCTACTGAATAGAGATGTCTTCTTGTTATTTCTGAAAAACATCTAGCAGCAAAATTTTCATTGAAACATTTTTTCCTAATTCTCTCAGAAACAGTCTCTAGCCTTCTTTACCAGAGCTTATGATAAAGGAGTCCTTAGTCTAAGAACTTCAACACTCCCTGATTTTCGGTTTACCGCTTTCATGTCTGCAAAATGAATGTGTATCTAAGGACCTATATTTCCAACCCAAAGATGCATTACAATGATCATCAAATTCTCAACCCAGGAAGTAAATTAACTCCACCAGCCCTAAGTGTATATCTCTGTCCACCCCTCTCTCTCATTCCTGAGTCCTTTAACTAGACTCAATTTGCAGGAGATGACTTGACTGAAATTTATAGCTACACTGAGACATGCAGCTAAAGAAAGCTCTCAGGCCAGGCATCATCTCAGACTTCTCATGCAATAGGATCACTTAACAGAAGTGTAACTCTCTCAGTAATTACACAAGAGCAAGTTGCAACTGCGTTGTCTGCTCCCAGCATCTCTAGCTATTGCCCTTAAGAAGAATGGATGTCTTCTAGCCAGCCTGGCCATTCACACAAGACTACATCTGCATATATTTTAATTGTGTTTCTCAATTTTGGAAATTTATTATTATTTGCCCTTCTGCCCCTCCTTCAATGCCATTCCCCTGTAAGATGCGTCAGAGTTTCTGGGATCCAACATCTTCGATTTTGTAACTTACATTCACACTTGCTTGTTTCTAAGCATAATTGCAAGTATGACAAAATGAAGGCCCAAGGAAACCTCAGCTTTTCTGCATGT
Source organism: Equus quagga (assembly GCF_021613505.1). Taxonomy (NCBI): domain Eukaryota; kingdom Metazoa; phylum Chordata; class Mammalia; order Perissodactyla; family Equidae; genus Equus; species Equus quagga. The sequence continues at coordinate 77,261,996 of NC_060275.1, forward strand.
GCCACTAGATGCTGACTTTTGTTGCAAAAAAATGAGAAAAATGTTTCTCTGTCCTCCTGGGGAAAGCTCCCTCCCTCTTGTCCCTGCCTCCAGTTCTTCCTCTTGCACGTAACTGTCAGAGCGGGTTTTCTTCTAAAATGCAATTCTGATCATGTCCCTCTCCGGCTGATAGCCATCAGAGTCTTCAGTGCCTTAAGGGTAAAGTTTAAACTTCTTTACCCTTCAGGTAGAAACAGTGCCCTAGGGTAAACTGACCAGGGACTTTGCCATTGGATCTACCTGCCCTCAAATTGTGGGTCAGTCCAAGTGTAATCCTTCTCATCTTTTGTTTCCTCATCGGCATAATGGAGTAACAAACATTGTCAAGGGGTTATTGGAGTAATCATATGAGATACCAAATCTAAAAAGCCTGGTACAAAGCAAGTGCTCAATCAGTGTGAGTGCCCTTTCTCCCGCCTTCCCCTCGTTGTCTGGTCATACTTACCTCTTCAGGCTCCTTCCTTCCACATGCGCCCCTTCCATCCTGTGCTGCCCTGGATTCTAGCCCACAGTTTGTGGTTTCCTGATCAAGCCATGCTCTCCCATGCCTCTGTAGCTTTTGCATGTATTGTTCTGCCAGCATTGGAAGTCTTCTCCACCCTCGTGTCTTACAGAAACTGGAGGGCACCTCCTTGCCCTGTAAGATAGCAATTCCTGAATTCCTCCTGAGTTGAAGCTTTCCTCCTCTATGCTTCCATAAAATCGTTCACACACCTTTCATCTTACAGTGTCATAATATTGGTTAGTCTTATCTGTCCTCCTTAATGTACCATTACCTCTGAGAGTGAAATCTGTGTCTTACTCATCTAGGAAACCCAGCCCCCCACTCATTTCCTAGCAAATATTGGTTAAATGATTGAATGAATTGCCCAGAGGGCAGAATAAATATGGTTTAGAAAAAGTGGCATAGCTGCTGATCTCTCAATGCCAAAAGGAACACATCCACTCTCTAGAAGGGCAAAAATGTTGAAGGCGAGACACTAAATAGCTTGAAAATAGTATTGAGGATTTCTTTCTGCAGGAAGCCTTAGAAAATGCAACAAGCTGAAATGGCTTCAGCTTTCCTTCAGTAAGTGGTTACTGTGGGGACGCATGTGAGAGGAATACCAACAGCATCATGACAAACACATGCGCCAAAGGGCTCTGCTTCTGAGGCCATTCTCGAATCTGAAACTTTACCCGCTTTCAGGCACAAAATTGAAGGAACATGTGTCCCCACTGTTTGGCTTCCCTCTGCCATGGACACTGTAAACAATGAGACTCCCCAGGGACTTCTCCTTTAACCTCGTTAGGGTTGATAAGGGTGATCGTGTGCGCACAGCACAGCACCTGCCACTGGGGATAATTTAGGTCTTTCTGCTGTTAGTCAGCTATTCCCTCCAGAGTACCCTGGGTCATATGGAAAGTGTCAGAAGCATCTGCATTGTTGATTACATCCAGTAGTTTCTAAGGATTGGCATGTTTTGTTTTGAAAGTTTCTCCCTAAAATGCCCCCATTTTTATCTAACTTAATTTCATAGATATCATTTCAGTTTTTCTAATAAATACTGCTTTATCTCTTCCCATCTATATCATGAAGTTTTTCCTTGCCTTGAAAACCTCTTTCGATTTATTATTCCTGGCCCCATAAACAACTTTTTTCCCCTCATATCCAAATTCTTTCCTTCCCAATTCTTTCACAATAGCTTCCTTTCTCCTGTAAAACTGTGCACAAACTCCAGAAAACCCCTAGCTTTAGAAATCCTCATCGAAAAGGTCACATCACCAAAGCAAATGTTGAAATGCTTGCAACAAAGGATAGAGATGGAACTTTCGGCTATGGAAAATTATGAGGACCCTTTGGCATCTAGGCAAGGGTACAAGGAAGCTGGAATGTGGGCAAGAAAGAAAGTACCTCAGCTTCTCCTATGCACATAGTTAATGCATAAGTCTCTGTAGCAACTCAAAGGCAGGTGAGAGGGACCAGCTGTTCCAGTTGCCTGGGACTGAAGAGTTTCCCAGCATGTGGAACATTCAGTGCTAAAACTAGGAAAGTCCTGAGCAAATTGAGATAAGTTGATTCCGCTACCTACCCCTTGTTGCTTGTTTCTCTCTCTGTCCTTTTTGAAGTCCTCATTCCTTTGAAAACATGTTTTGATCTTCATTTCTTCCTGATTCTAACTGTATACAAATATTCGAGGATCTTGGACCAGCACATCCCTCAGGGAGAGCCCTTCTTATAGGAAATGTCATAATGTGCGAGAGCAGGAGAGCAAAGAGATGTCACTTGTGCCAACTCTAATTGCTTGCTCATGGCTGTTGCGAGCAAAGAGTTAATAGTTTCTTGCGTATCTTTCCAGATAGTATTACAAATACTATTCTACACCATGCTCTTTTTAATTCAACAATCTATCTTGAGGCTCTTTTGTATGTGTTTATATAGATAATGAGCTACAGCTCATTCTTATTACCTGACACATAGTATTCCCTATGTTATTTGCAATAATCCATTTCACTCTATTGATAGACACGTGGATCATTTCCACTTTTTTACTACTATAAATAACATCGCGAGCTTCCTTCTACCTGAACAGTTTTGTGTTCTGTTCTGAGTATATTCATTGGATAAATGCTTAGCAGTGAAATTGCATTTAAATATTACGTAGATATTGCCAAGCTGCCTTCCAAAAAGACTACTTCAAGTGACTGTCTCATGATCAGCGTAAGAAATAGTTGTATTTCCACACTCACTGACCCTGGGATTCACAAATGAAATATTTTGCCAATCTAAGTTAATTATAAATGGAGCTGATCACCTTTTCGTATGTTTATTGGCCACTGTTTTGTTCCCTGTGAGTCATTAAATCAGTTATCCTTTTAGGGATTTCTTCTGTTTTTTATTGAAATGTTCATTTTCTGGGTATATTAAGAAAAGGAGTCTCTTTAATTTTTTACAAACTTTTTTTTTTTCTGTATTCTAATTTGACTTTGTTTAGAGTATTTTTTTTTACTATTTAGGTTTTTAAAATGTTTTTTAGTCAGATTCATCTTTTTCATATGGTTTATAGACATTCCATATCCTTTATTCTTGCTTTCTTGGCAAGGATATGCTTGGTATCGAACCTGTCACATAGAAGATCTTCAGTAAATGTTTTCTGAAAGAATGGGTAATAAACATGTGAATAAATTAATGATATTATTTGCTTCTTCTTATTCCTCCTTATGATACGTGGAGATTCGGGAAATGAGTGCCAACACCTGTATTTCAACAGGATGCTGTAGTGTGTCATCTTAGGGAGGGGTCTTCCTCAACATGTTATCCCTGTCACCTCGCACAGTGCCCAGGATGTAGACGATATTATATGTGTTGAATGAATGAATGAACTATGAGAATAGAGATAAATAGAAGTTGGATGGGTTTTATCTTCCTGCACCCATGACAGGCATTTCTTGAAAATGAGCCCACACCAGAGAGGGCTGTGCTTACAGGCCCAGAATTTCAACTTATCTTAATATTGCTGGAGCATTACACTTATTTTCTTGGTTCCAAGTAAATAAAACAAGAGTGACAAGAATAAGAAAAAGGGTTATGACCATCAATCCAGGACCAGGGACCACATTTAATTGAATTTATAATGTCCATAAGATCTCTGCTGTGTTTGAAAGGTTAAAAATTTCCTAGAGAAAACAACTATTACTACTGCTTGCCAAAGTACTCATAAAATAGCCTGATTGCTAAGAACAGAAAACAAACCAAACCAAAATAAAGTGAACGAAATAGCAACAGAAATAAATGTGCCTTAGTGTAATTGGGTGATTACCAGATCTGCTCTCCAAAGACCACCCTCCTTCAGAGTAAGGGCATGTCCTTCAGGATAAGCGCATCCTTGTCAGGGGATGTTCAGCGAGGTGCAGTCCCTTCCATGTGTCAATTTCCTAGGTCATTTGGGGTCTTAAGAAAATCCTCTTGTTAGTGCACTGAATTGCACATGCATTATGTAACTCATTGCAACCCAATAGCTGAACCCACGGTTTCATAGCTATTAAAATATGCCACAAACCAAACCACCTGTGAGGCGCCAACTCAGCAAATGTGCCTGTGCAAAAAGCAGTCATAAAAAATACAGAAAATGAAGATGAAAGAAGCCTGAATAACCACCTAGATAGAGCTCATATAGTCAATGTCATGAGGCAGAAGAGGAAAAGTGTTCCATGTAAGTTAAAAGAAGATGGCAGCCAGGGATGCTGGAATTGAAAACCATTGTCACTATATCAGAGGGTCATTTAATGTGGAATGAATCAGCGTGACTACTGTGGGTCCCCTGTTGGAGAAACTGCAATTATGGATAATTATGTGCAAGCACTAGGAGAAATGCCAGACATTAGAATCTATGTTTAATGTGAAAATTGCATTTCGCTTTTTGTGCAACCTCAATATATAGCTTTCTGTATAAAATGTGGGCATATTTCTGAAGGAAAGAAAAATGCCAGGGTTGCATTTTAACATCCTGTTACATTTTAGTTAAACAAAAAGAAACATGACTTTTCAAAGAGAAAAATCTCTTCTCTCTCAATATCTCTATCCTTCTGTCTCTCTCTCTCCTTCTCTCTCTCTCTGGTAGGAAAGCATTAAGTGATCCCAAACATGTTGTCTTAGGTTATAATTGAAATTAGACTCTATGGAAGGAAAGAAATGATGGATCGTCCTCAAAGGCCCCTTGATCTACTGATTTGATCAGTTTTTCATTGTTAATAAGGTGGTAGTGTGGCCTTAAGAGCTTCCCCTATTGAGGGAATCCAAGAAATTATCGATAATTAGAAGTGGTGTGGAATATTATCTATTTATTGTCTCTCATTCTTGTACCCTAGTTGCCTCATTCTTTCCTAAATTTTACAGTCTTAGCCCAAATTTCCTTAGAGATAGCTTACGTGCTAAAGTTTTATGGAGGAGGAGTCATGCGATCTCAAGGAAGCAAGAGTGGAGTGGGGTGAAAGGAAGAGCAGTAGGGGAGAAGAGAAAGTAAATACAAGGTAATCCATTACCAAGCTGGTCATATCTTTCTAAGAAACACAGCTAGTTGCTAAGTTACAAAAGATATTGCCTGTGAGGTTGTATAGAACCACTGTGTCTTGGAACATTCCACTTAGGAGAGAAGGGGTGAGCAATTTTTCTGCCCACACATCTTTTGTCTCTCATTGATCAGTTTGCTCTACAGAACCTCAACTCTCTTGACCCTCCCAGAAGTCCCTGGGGAAGTCAGAGGCCCCATGTATCTTACATGTAGCCAGGTGGTTCCTGTCCAGGCCAGGCCAAGCCCTCTAGGGTGTAGAGGCGATGAGACAATTTCAGTGATGGCCAAGAGTTTACTGGAGCTGCTTTGGCCAGGAAGCTGGCAAAGTAACTCATGCCCAAGGGGTAGGTTGGGCAGAGCTGACCTGGGAAGGCCAGTAGCAGGGCCCAGTGCACTTGCCTACAGTTTACTGGCAGAATTAGAATGGTTCAGACCGGAGATTTATTAACTAAAGCTTCTCTATGTCCTGGTATGGTGCACTCTAGTTTAGTGCTATCTCCTGTTGCTTGAGTGCCTCATTTTACTGACTTGTTGTGGTAAATGCTTCAAATAAATTATCTTGCTGAATCGTCAGAAGTCTGTAGATTCCATTTTACAGAGAAGAAAACTGACACTTAAAAAGATTAAGTAACTTGCCAGTGTTCACATGGCAAGGAAGTGGCAGAGCTGAAATTTGAACCCAGGTCTTTGTACTTCTAAGGCCATTGATCTCCCACGCCACAGAATCAGCATCCATTTTACTATTCCTGCCAGAAAAGTACGGATTCTAGCTATGAGTAGCAGCGAGATTCTAGCTATGAGTAACAGAGAGGAGGGGAGGTCTCCTTTTCTGCTTCATGCTTACAGCAAAATATCTATCTTTCTTGTGTGTGTTTCATGCACATAATAAGATTTTCAGAGAGACAGAGAAAGAGAGAGAGAGCGTGTATGTGTGAGAGAGAGAGGGAGATAAGTTTTTGAGGGGAGTTTTCAAATAATAATAATAATAATTTCAAATAATAATAATCCTCCAAATAATAAGAGAATGGAAAAACAGTGGATGAGCAGAATGTTTGATGCCAATGTATTCCTTCACACGCAATGATCACAATACTAATTTTAGCAAAAGGAATAAAGAAACTCCTGCTGCAATAGGAAGATCTCCCTTGACTAGAACAGTCTTGACTCACTACCTTTGGCAAATCAGACTGAGCGTGTTAAACAACATGATCATTTCTACAGCTTGTAGGTTTTGACTGATGAGGACACTTCTAATATATCATCATAAAATCACGTTAATAATACTCCGAATCAGGCTAAAAATGAATGCCACTTCCCGCTATCAAGTGGAAATGTTAATAATGTCCACGTACGTAAATGCCATGAATCCCTATGCCTGTATATGTAATAGGAATAGCAATAGGAACTTTGCCTAAAGGGAGATGAAGCTAGTGTTGTTTTCATGTGTTTATTAATTATGCTTCCCTATATTAACTATTTAAAAAGTATACCTGAAAATGTACTGTAATGTAATGTGAAATTCGAAATGTTATTTTTCCATGGCATAAAGGCCTCCGAATAGTTTTGAAAGTCCGTATTCTCAGTTTCAACTTACATGTGTATTGAACCACGTAAAAGTCATTTCGATCAGGGCTTCTCCAATGGCAGACATAGATAATTATATTTCTAGTGAATACTAGAGTAAATAAAGAATGTGGCTTGTGTTCAGTCTCCCACTCATTTGCTCCAAGGGCTGTGGGAAATCACTGACTTGGCTTAACTATGATCCCTACCCCTTGGCATACAATTCAGAAGTCTAATGTCTGTAAAGAAAACTTAGTTTACTCTTACCTTTAAAGGCTATACCTTTAATTATTCCATTGAGCTGTGGGTAAATATATCAGACCCATTCTTATAATTTATATAATTAGAATTTTAAAATCTTGATCTACTCTTAAAGTGAAATCAACTATGTAATAAATTTGGTGGGGGCGCCTAAAGTGGGGACAAGCACTATACAGAATTGCACATTGAAAATAAAGTTAGGGAAAGGTATAGTCATGAGGAGTTTCAGAAAAGGTAAAATATAAAGATGAGGAAGTAAAAGACAGAAGAATTTTGAGTTGGAGCCGCACACAATTAGGAACTAAGACGTGCATCACAAAAATCCTCAAGTCTGTGTTCCCCTGGGAAAATTCTGCTAAGTCAATGGTTCCCAGACTTTGGAATTTCAAAATAAAAAAATTGAGAGATCCAGCATAAGATTACCAACTTATCAACCTTAAATTTTTGCCAAATGAAGCTATTTTCAACGGGAAAATGACCATATACTGGAATCATGATTTCATATTAGGATATTTATGTCCTACATCCTATATAACAGTTAGTATCACAAAATAGAAAAGGACGTAAACAGCAGTCATCCCCAAAAGGGGGCTATTGAGACCTTTCATTAGTGTGTGTGTGTGTGTGTGTGTGTGTGTAACTGTGTTACATTGGCCTTACTTTTTTTATTACTTCACCGAGAGCCAGTAAGACTTTTTTGGAATGCCAAATGCCCATTGTGTTCCATTTATATCCTCATGAATGACTTTACCATGGTAGTTTGGAATGACCATGATAAAGTCATTCATAAGGATATAAAATTATTTCATGTACTCTCAAAAATAACTTCTAGTGAGAAACAGCAACTTTTGACCATGACATAACAACCAACTTTATATCACCAGTGTTCATTGACCAACTACTTGTATACGAGACACTATAAAAGGAGGTAGGGATACATAGGTGAACTATGTGGTCACAATTCCTACCTCGCAATCTAGTAGGGGAAAGAAAAATTAAACAAAATACATGATTGAAATACCTTAAGTACCATGAAGGGAAAATACAGGTTGCTGTGAGAGCATATAATCAAATCAGCATTAAGCTGTCCCTGAAAGGACTGCTTCTGTGCCTTTTGTGTTTTTAAGATGACTTTTGTATATTTTTAAAAGGCACAATCTCTCAGCAGATAGATTACCAAAGAGCCATCCCCTTGGCTGGATGAATTAGAAAACGGCGCCCGTTCCTCAGCCTTGTACAGGTCTGCCCACTCGGGCCAAGGCGAGGTGAATGGAGCACCGCTAATGAAGGGCTGTGGGGAAGGGAAAGACATGATCAAATTTGCATTTTAATGTTACTTATTAGTTTGGAGTAGTTAGCTACGACTAAGCCCTTTCTTTCCATTTGCTTAGTGAAGCGGGAGGAGTGTCAAATACTCTAAGGTGACTAAGATATTGATTGGGTACAAAACTTTGGTTAGGTAGCTAAGACCTGATGATTCCATTAGAAAGGGGAGCTTTTTTTTTTCCCTGGAGCCCCAGGTAGAATTGATTGGTTCAGGGTTAAATCACCAAGATGGACACCCTCACACCCTCTTCTGAATCACACACGTCGTTTGACATCTGTGTTTCCTTGATTCATATCCAACCTGGCACTTACCACAGCACTCTGGTTTTGCTTAGGAAATTTCAGTAAGCCACCTTAAACAGGCGTGGCTGTGATTTGTTTCTGAGTTAAATGCTGTTATTATTTTATATGAAGTTATTGATTTCTGCAGATGGGAAAGCATTTATGTTGTGATAAATTTTGTTATTAATGAACTCCCTTTTGCAGTAACCTGGTATACAGTGAAAATGTGCTTTATGGGACACTGTGGCTTATTTTACAAACGGACAGCTACACTCTCCAAACACCTTGTGCCCTTGATCTGAGTCTGCCTTTGAGTTTAAGAAATTAGTACATCTTCTGACCTCAGTGTACAGAAAGCTACTTATCGCCTAGATGAGTATCAGCAGTGTGTCTCAGGGAGAGGAGAACCAGACACTAGCTCAGTCCATAATCGCTTACCCCTAAAGTAGCTCTCACAGACCAGTTTCAAAATAATCCTTGAAGAATTTTTAAGGGCACAATTAGGTTTTGTAGCTACTTGACATCCAGTTGCAATCAAACACTCAGGGCAAAATGCATTCCACTAACATTTTATAGAAATTTATCATGCAGGCCTAGGCTGATACTTACTAGAAAAATTCTTTAAAGAAATATTGCCCTTCCAGTTTTAGTGGCACTCCTCAGATCTAACTCTGGTTACAAGGGGAAAATACCATCTATCCTTTGTCTGTCCTACTTTATTAGTCCTTACCAATTTTATGGTTCTCCCCATTTATTTTTTTGTCATTGTCAGTATCATTATCCTTTACTGAGTTTCTCCTGTGTGCCCTGAGGCATTGTGATAGGAGCTTAGTAAGCACCATCTCCAACTCTTTTAGTAACCTTACAGGGTAGAGATTATTATTCCTGTTTTACGGATAAGGAAACTGAGACTCAGAGAAGTTAAGAAATGCCCTAAAATTATATAGTAGCAAGTGGGAAAGCCAGGTTTCTAACTCAGGTCTGTCTGACTCTGAAGCCAGCATCTTTCCAACTAGGTCCTATCTCTTCTCCTCCATTCTGGACCAAAATGTGATACATATCCATCAAAAAGAGATTGCCACAAGGTGACTTAGAAAAGCAGTCACAGTCCTCTGAGGAGAAGGCAAAACTAATGTGGGGAGTGGGGTGGGAGTAGAAGGTAACTATAAAGATCATATGTAGAAGTGAGCAAGTATTAAGCCGATGGCTTCAATTAGGAAGCAAATGAATTACATTAGCATTATGACATTACATACATTAACATATGTAATTTATGTATTAATACTAGGGTATTGCAACATTGGATGCCCTAGGAAGCTAGGTAGTAAATAAGGGAGAATGATGACTGGGTGCAAGGGGCTCACATCTTTGGAAACTGAGTAGATCTTTGCTCCTTGTTCCCAGACTCCATCATTACTTTTTAAAAAAACACCTGAATTTCATGCATGCCAACATATATTCTTTTGTTCCATTCTGTTTAATAATTTTTTCACTAGTTGTGGAAGTCACTGAAAACAAAAAAGAAATTTATTAGAACTCTATTCATCTGAAAATTCACTTTAACCAAGAAATTCAGAATTACTATTCATGTTTGCATGAAAAGTGGAAACTTCCTGGGAAGAGAGAGGACCTAGGCAAATGGGTTTGAGCTTTCAATAGTCAGGAGCAATATGTTGCATTGGAAATAGCATACCACTTAGAGTGAGATAGCTTGAGTTGGTCAGTCCTGCCACTTAATAGTTGTGTGGCCTTGAGTAAATCACAAAACCACCTGTGGACCTCAGTTTCCTCACATGGAGTTGGACGGGTTAAACCAGATGTAAGCTGGTGTCCCGTTAATGTTATGAGTCTAAATAGTTCCTGATGGAATTAATGATTGTACATTTCATGGGTTGTTAAATGGCTTCTTTCAGTATGTTTGCTCCTAATAAGTTTACTATGGGTGGCTCAGTAATCTTCAAGAGGATCCATCACTATTTGGTTAGTAGATACCAAGATCATTTTGATTTGTCTGTGTCAAAGATCGGGCAGATAAAACCTGCCTAGATATATACCATTCTGTCATCATGTTAAATGACCTTGACTTCTTAAACATCTAGATTTGAACTATAGACATTTCTGAAATGTTTTGGGAGTAGATTTGGACCATAGTAAACTCTACTGCAAATTAAAGTTTTATCATTATCATAACCCCTGCCCCCAAACTGCTAGGTGGGAGGTGAATGGTAGATTTTAGTATCTAGAGGCTATCTTGGAACTCCAGGTTTTGAGATCAGGCCTCTTAAAAAGTTATAACTTAGAGGAACATGTTAAATTCTCAATGATACTGTTTTCATGTTCAGCTATTATTATTATTACTATTATTATTCAGCTGTGATTATTTCCCCTCTCCTCCCAACCTCCTAATTGTTTTCTTTATTAAAAAAAGAGGAGGGGATGCTTGCTGCCATCTGGAGACTGTGAGTATGCTTGGTTCTTAGACCTGGGCTCTGGTTCTGGCCCAGGGAGTAAGCCAGGTACACATATAGGAGTGAGTCTGGGCCACTGTATAGGGAGAATCACCTTAAAAGGGCTTAGCAAAACCTAAGGACTAATCAGAAGCCAGTGGACTGATCTTGCCTTGGTGCAGGCACGCAGACACACACACTCACACACTAGCACAGTTCTCTGCAAGCTCAGATAGAGAGTAAGCGCTGTGATGCACCTAGTCCTTTTTTCTCCTTCAGGGGGGTCTTTTCAAGAGAGGACACTAAGGGACAAAGCCTTAAGAGGCAGGCTGCCGGTTAGAAAGAAGGGTGTCTTCTGGCTGAGGGCAGGGCTTGCGAGGACAGAGAAACGAGTCCTTTCATCTCAGAAATCCGGGCCACGTTTTACCGAGAGCCCAGACACCGTGAACAAGAGGAGCCTCCGAGGGCTGGTTTCTGATGTCGCACTAGGCACGATAAGAATGCCATTGACGTCAGCAGAGTCATCATCAGGGAGAATGGCACCCCAGCTCTTGAAACCACACCAAGCAATTGCAGTGCTTTTGAAAATTAAAAGCCTGTGCTTGGGGGGAGGGGAAGGGGGAGAAAGCAGCAAAGACGGAGAAGCGGTGGCTCCAGCTGAACTCCTCTTTCTTTTATGCATTTCCTGTATTTTCAAAAGGCTGGCCCGCAGACGCTCCTGTGCACACGCACACACTCACTCTCTCACGCTCGGTCTCAGTGGGCCCCTTGGCCTAAATTAGTCGGGGGAGAGGATGGGAGACAGAGGGAGAGGAGAGAGAGAAAGAATTTAATTTTGGTAACGTTTTTCAATTCGCATAAAACAAACCGTGCCACCCAGGTGCTGGACAGAGGCCCTGAGCCACAGGAGAAAATATAAGCCTCTGAGAATGAAATTGTTGAGCTAAAACTGATACCCTTGAAATGCGTGTTGATGAATAGATTGCAAAGGAGGAATTAAACACTTCAAAAGGGCTCCTTAGGAAGCAACAGAGCCTCCCGCCCCCAGAATATTGCTGTGGATTCTTGAGTGTTTGTGTGTCTGCCTGAGAAAATGACACAGTTGTGGGTGTGGGAAGGGGACACTGCAGGCGTATTGTGACTGCAGCTTTCAGAGGCGGCTCTGCGAACATCACCTCCAGCTGGAATTCAAAGGTTACCTAGACTGGAAAATGTCTTGGAGGTTAGGAATTCTTTGAAAATAATTCTTTAGTGTAAATCGTCCCCACTTTCAAGTTCCATAATTAATCCAATCCTTTCATTCTGTCCCATTCCCAATCGTTCTGCCAGCTCCCCCTCACTCCAGCACCACCCCCCACCCCAGCAATATTAAAACTACATAGAATAGACTTGATGATATCAGTGCACAACAGGCTTTATTTTACAGCATTGACTGGCAGCTTCCCAAGTCTGTAAAATCTTTTGCTGATCTGATTTTAATATCCATATCCTTCAGCTGTACCACAAAGAATGGTTTCTGGGTCGTGGAAATATTAGGAGGGAAACAAAAGAACATATGCACATGAAGCAGAATCTGGCAGAAAATGTGGATTTAATAAATTGCATGATTTGAAACTCCTATTTTAAATGGACTGGTACCAGAGGGGTGGCTGTATGAGAGAGAAGCACAGTAACGGTTCTTCGTTTTCAAAGACCTGTTTCTTTTTGAAAAGGAAGAAGCACAAAGCTGCACTCCTTTCAAATACACAGATAGTACTTGGGGTAGGAACCACACCCCCCCACCACCACATTTGTTCTTAAAAAATAGTAAAGGTGACGTTAAGATGGGCTTCCTCCATTTAATGTGACTGAGTCAATAAAGGGAGGAGTTTGACAAAGCACATTGACCATGTACACTTAACCTGTCTTGCTTAGTGTAATAAAGGAAAGATGGCTGACCATCCATGTGGGACTTTTGGTTAAACCCTCCGAAAGGATACCGGTAAACCTGTAACTTGGCTCATTTTGGCTGGTTTTTGTTTTTGTTTTTGTTTTGTCTGAGACTTATAAATGGAGTCTTTCCTTCCTTCCTTCTCTTTCTTTCCTTCCTCTCTCCCTCCCTCCATCCCTCCCTTCCCTTTTTCTTTCTTCCTTCCTTCCATTCTTTTGTTAAATACTAAAAACTGTTTTTAAAACCAAAAAAAGAAAGGATTCTGAACCTGCAGTCCCAGAATCTTACCGGGTCCTGGATTGTGGCTCAGAGGATCAGAGCCCCTCCCCGCAGTCGCATGAGCCTGAGTGTGTGATGGTGCACTGGGCGATGAGGTGAGGATGTGGGTGGGGATGAGCCTTCTCACAAGGCTCTTCGCTCCCAGAAAGTTAAAAAGCACTGACTTAGATGTTAATCCTGTCAATACGATATGGACCCCTGTTTCCATTCCCTTCACCATTTCTGCTATGTTGCCGTCATCACAAGTGTTCTGACCTGTCTCTCCGGGTTGTTCCTGTTCCTGTCGGTGTGTCTGTCATCCCCCCATCCGGCCCCACCTCTCCTCTTCTGTGGTTCTCCATTATTCTCGGTCCAGATCGTTTCCTCTAGTGAAAAATAACAAGAGCCTTTCTCCCTTCTTCCTACCTACAGATTCCTTTCGTCTCTCACTGTTCCTTCCTCCCACTTGCAAGACTCCCAGGCCACAATTGATTGATCATCCCCTGGCGATATTTAGGTGCCCTTCCACCAGGAAGCCAGGAAGCCCCAGGAGTCTGGGTTTGTTTTGGAGATGTCAGGCTCAGGTTCACTGAACACTAATTTGCAACAGGAAGTGCTTGTGAGCCTGATGAGGGATGGGAATTAGCAAATACGGTTGGCAGTCATTTGACAGAGGAAGCTTAAGGAAGCGGATCATTTAGAAAAGGAAAAAAAAATTAATCCTTTTCAGGTGTGTTAATTTCCTTTCTGGGCAGAATTACCATGGGCTTGGAGTATTTTTTTAGTCTTTCTTCTCCCTAAGGTCTGGCCTCATTCCATAAGGAGGAGGCAAGGATAAATGCCGTGAATTTGATTACGGACACCAGTCTAACCCTAGCTTAATGAGCCATGGCAACAAAATAGCTCAATATCCTCTAACTGCTGTAATCCAAAACTGGAAGCAGGGAGAGCCCTGTGGCTTCAGTTACACATGTTTGTAGCACAGGCCTTACCCCGGCATTTGAACTGCTCAGCAAGAGACCTGAAACTTCTCAGTTCTTTGAGTGGCAGTGTGACTCTTTCAGAACTAGTGTGATGGAAAATTTACCAGGAAATTATCAGATCTGAAAAAATATATACATAACTTAGAATTAACAAATGTTAATATTTGCCATAGCTATCTCAGATTTTTTTTAAAAAAAGAAAATAAAACAATAGAGATAAATTTGAAGATGCGATTTCCCACCACCACCAGCCCCATGCATTTCCCTTCCTCCTTCTCCAGAACAGCCTCTGCCATAAATTTGAGAAATAGTCATCCTATTCATATTTTTGTCTTTTTACAATAAATATTTTTATTTGTAAATCATGTGCTGTAATTTTAAAACTCTTCAATGTCTTTTAGCTTAAAATTTTTTATACAACATTTTGAATTATGATTTTTGGATGTCTTTTCTCTTTTCCAGTTCCACCATATAATTCCCAGTAATTGACTGGTTGCAGTAGATCAGCAGTAGTAAAGTAACTGATGTGGGCGGTTAATAGAATAAACACTTTAAGAAGAGATATCAGAGAGGGAACTAGTTAGGCTGCGAAGTTATCAGTGCAAAATTCAGGGAGGTAGACGTGAAAGGGGCTTAGAGTCAAGCTGAGTGGAGATAAAGAAGGAGAGGGAGCTAAGAAAGCATTGTCTCCCCAAGTGGAGATGGAACTTGCTGGGAATCAGGTTAGGATGAACTGGTTTTACAGCATGCCTTTCTGTGTGACCTGGAGCAAACCACTGGCCATGATTACGTCTCTCTACTCCTCAGTGGTCCTCAGGTATAAAATAAAATCACAGAATCATAGAGCCAGAATTCAAGGAAGAGAACCCCTCACTCAACCTCACTTGGTTTATAATTAAAGAAGGAAGACCTAGAAAGGTCTTATGGTTGATAGATACCTATCAGGGCAGAATCAGAAGCTGGGCTTGAAGTAGGAAAAGTTGTTCCTCTTTGAGTACATTTTCCAAAAGTTATAGCTTTTTAGCAGTTTCTGAGGGAATATGTTGATTGACTTGACAGTTGTACAAACACTAAAAGTGGTGTAAAGACAAGACCTGTGCACTAAACAGTGCTGCCTTTTTACAGCATTTTTTACAGCTTTTATAGAAAGCTGATGCTCAGAGAATTTAAACAACTTTTCCAGGGCCATGTAGCTTATAAGTGGAAGACTCAGGGTTTGCACCCAAGTGTGTCTGACTCCCACACACATGTTTTTATCCGCCGTGCTATACTATGACACAATGCTGCCTCCGTACAGGATCCTTCCAAAACGCTTTTACTTCCAACCTAACTCTGCCACTTAGTCCTCCAAACCCAGAGGCTTTCAGATTTCCAAGGGTATATTTCCTATTGGTAATTATTAGGGGACAGGGTGTCTGGAATGGAGTAGAGCCTTAGAAATGAGGGTGAAACATTTGGTTTGATGCTAGTATTAAGAACTTCAGTGTCAAATGCAAGAAACTTGGCAACGAATATCTTAAATGAACTGGTCACAGGTTTAGGAATCAAATGTTTTGATGGCAAGACAACATTGTAGGAACAAAGAATTGAAGGTGTTTAGTAAGATTAAGAAGTAAGAGGATTTGTAAACAGCAAATTATGGAAGTTAATCTTTGTTTTACCCAGAAAGAGTTTTTTTTTTTTTAATAAACTGAATTACGTGAATTGGCAGAGAATGTAAAGATCAAAGAAGGATTTGCAGATAGAAAATTAAACAACGAAGATGCAGTGGAGACATTTTAAGAATCAGCTGCACTGTTGCTCATGGCTGAAGATAGACAGAAGACTGTGCGGGATTTAAAGATGAAGTCCTGAGGCACGGAAATAAATAACACACAGATCTGAGAATTCTTCATGTTGGGTGATCTTTAGAAATTAGGTGTCGTAATATCATCAGTACAACAATGCCTTAGCCACTGGAACAAAGGAAACATCCACAAGGTTGGGGAAATTGACAAAAACTGAAAACAAAACAAAGAAAGAAAATGAAGAATGTCATTTTTAAAACCCTAAAACAGGACTCTGACTTGATTTTAAGAGGTTTTATGACCTCAATGTTTTTTCTCTATGCCATTATTTAAGTTAGAGTGATTATTAGTGTAGAAGAGTTTTGTCAAAATGTGTTTTGACATGAAGACTTCCCACACATTGAAATTTAAAGTAGTCTTGAAGAGAAAAACTGCTTAATGGGCAGGGGTTTTATTGGAATGATGGAAATGTTTGGAACTAGACAGAAGTGGTAATTGCACAACACTGTAAATGTGCTAAATATCAATGAATTGTTCACTTTGAAATTTTATGTTATGGGGAATTTCACCTCAATAAATTATTTTTAGAAAGAGAGAGATTGAATTTAGCACTAAGAACGTCAGAGTACAGCTTTATGAGTGGAAAAAAAAAAAGTGGTCTTGGTTACCGTAAGCCTGGGATGTTCTTGAGAGCTTACTTTGTGTCTTATTGATATTGGAATTCTCAGTACTCAACGTGCCTGGCACATAGATGGGATTCATGTGTGTTTAATCAATGACCGAATGGATGATTCTGACCAGGTCACAGTCAGTAAACTCTACTTCATGGGCCTACCATTTGACTGTATGTTGTAGGATATATTAAAGGAAGGTAGGACACAATTGTGAACAAAATGAAAGCTACCTTCAGCTTTTTTTTTAAAGTGGGTTAGTGGAGGAATAATTAATGTGTTCAGATTTTAGAGCGTTGCTGGGTTGATTTTGTTTTGTATTTTCCTCATGGGCCTCTGTAGAACTATAAATTACAAGCAGGATCTTCTTTTGTCCTGCTTTTCTGTCTCAGACCCTTCACATCCACTTCTCTGAATATGAACGGTTGGAAAGGTAGTGGAATTGAAAAGAATCACAGGATGTTTCCACCATATCCCTTTTGGAGTATGATTGAACAGCTAATGTTAAAACTTATAGCAAAGCTCAGTGATTGAAAAATAGTGTTAGTGAAATGAAAGTCACAATATTCTGAGCTTTCTTTATTATAGTCTTCTGTAATTTTCTTTGTCATATTAGCACCACTGAAAAAACACAAGTTGGAGGTAGGATGGAAACATAATAACAATCTGGTGTTTTATAAACAGTAGGAAAAATCAGGCTTCCAGAGCCAGCCCAGCCTGGTGGTGTAGTGGTTAAGTTTTCGTGCTCCAGTTTGGCAGCCCATGGCTCACAGGTTTGGATCCCAGGTGTGGACCTACACACTGCTCATCAAGCCGTGCTGAGGCAGCGTCCCATGTACAAAATAGAGGAAGATTGGCACAGATTATCTCAGGGCCAATCTTCCTCACCAAAAAAACAAATCAGACTTCATAAAATTGGTCTATATCATCTGCTCTGGTGTTAGAAGCTTTTTCAATTCCTCAAATAATATACTTCTGTAGACAGAGTCTGTACATTGGTAACCCATCTATTCTATATAAAGGGCAGAACTTTCCTCTGCTTTCTTGGTATTTAATATTAATTAGAGTTTTTCTAAAAGCATTTTAGTTTTATTTTCCTTGCCCATTGTTAAAATGATTCCTGGATCTATAAAACAAAATATAAGATCTTGGCAATTTAGAGAGAAACTCACTTTTATGAATATGGTAACATCAGCTACCTTCCTTAAGGAAGGAGGCAGGCCATAAGTTTGAATTAAGAGTTTTGGAGTATTACTACCTTATTTAGTTCTCAAAAAAATTTTTTATTTATTTATTTTTTATTTGAATAACACATTTAATAAACTTTATCAAATTTATATACAGGAAAACATATACCTCTCCTTAAAGAACCTTCTTATTGTTTTCAAGTACACACAGACTCTCAAAAATTAACTCTATAACAGGCTACAAAACAAATCATCATGAATTTTAAAGAAAATAATGTATTACATATGTCCTTAATGAATTTAGAAATTAATGACAAGAGAATAGCCAAGAATTATGTATCTCTAGAAATTTAGGAAAAAAAACAATAAAAACACACAATCTTGTTATATAGAAAAATCATCAAAAAATTACAATGCACAATGTAATTATGAGAGTAAACAATTACATTTCAAAAGTTGTAAGAACTAACTAAAGTGATGTTCATCCTCCCTTCCCCAGTTTATACAATTCTCTCATGCTTTACTTCACTCTCATATCTTTTCTCCTTTCTTGATCCTTTCATCACCACCCAAGCCCCAAGTCCTGTGGCCTAATTTTCATTTGTATGGTATTAAGCATAGAACAATAGAAGAGGTGTGAAGACTTCCCAGGAATAATCAAGATTTCACTTGATTGTGGTGCATCTACTGTTGGTACTGAAGAAGGGGAGAAAGAGGACAGACAGATGCATGCACACAAGAAAGGACATCTAAACCAGAAGACCAGACCATGGTCCTGAAGAGACAGGAGAAGGAGTCAGGCACATGGCATGGTGCCTAGGAAGAAAGCTCTACTTACAGTACTCGTAGAGTTGTGAATAACATCTCTCCTCTTTGAAAGTCATGCCCTGATGGTTGCTTTGTAGGAAAAAGAATGTGGCAAAGTCCTGCCGCCTGTTGTTTAGAGTAATCAATTCTGTGGACAAGAGCCAAAGCAGAACTACCTGATATAAATTGCTTTATTCATTTATCTGAATTGCTCTATTCACTGTCAACAAATACCTATTGGAGCACCTTCTATGTGCCAGGCATCTCAGACCTGGGATACACAGTGGGAAAAGATAGGATTTAACATTTAAGCAGCTTACTGTATAGTGGAGAGATTGAAAAATCAATAGACAATTAAAATATAATGTGCTTAAAGTGGAGAGTTGTTAAAGCCAGAAAGACCACTAAATGGAGTTTTTGTTGGTGCCATCAGTTGATTTCAACTCCTAGTGACCCTGTGGGCAGCAAAGCAGAGCCCTGCCCAGTCTTTTTGTGCCATCCTCTCACCTTCCGGCACAATGTCAGACAGTGCTCTGCCGCTATTCACGGGATTTGCGGGGCCAACTTTTTCAAAAGCGGGTGGCCAGATCCTCCTTCCTAGTCTGTCTTAGTCTGGAAGCTCTGCTGAAAGCTGTCTTCCAGGTCACCATGGGTGACCCTGCTGGTATTTGAAATAGCAGTGGCATAACTTTCAGCATCACAGCAACACACAGCTGCCACAGTATGACAACCACCAGATGGGTGGTGTGGTTCCTTGAACGGGAAACAAACCCAGGCGGCAGTGGTGAGAGTGCTGAATCGTAACCACTAGACCACCATTCAGTGGAGGGAGGGCTTCACTTAGCTAGGGCCAGCCAAAGTGGAGAAGTGGCAGCTGGAAATTTGCAAAGGTAAGAAATACCTGATATGTTTGAGGAACAGTTCTAAGGTTCAAAAAGGCCAGAAGTTAAAGGGCAATGTGGAGTACTGGAAACTGAAGCTTAAAAGGCAGAAGGATCTGTTTTTTATTACACACTGTTCTGGGCGCCATGAAGAATAAAAATATAGAGGAGCTATTGCTAGGTATTGTCAAGGCTACAGTCTAATTTACATACATGCATACACGTCCATGTTGGAATTTAATTCCTTGGGAGGTGATGGATTACTTAGTTCTGGAAGTATTTACATTTATACTGGCTAGCTGTAAGAGGGAGCTGATAAAATATTTTAATTGTAGTAAGAATAGCTGAATTAGAGAATCCATTGCAGCGGTATGCTGATAAACCAATTCTCTTTGTTTCCCCCTTTCTCACCAAAAAAACAGACAAAACCAAACATGATCTGCAGTGTTTGCCTATTGCCATGGTGTAAATACTCCCACCATATTTAATGTCAAGCTACTGCTGGTTTAGCAGTCCTTTTGCAAAATTCTTGAATATTTAACAATCGACAACAACCAGTCGCAGCATATCACTGCAACACTAATTCTGTAATTATTCATGTTAAATAAATAATAGAACCAATAAATCATATAGATATGAAGAAGAAGAAAAAGAAGAGGAGGAGTTGGGGGAGATCTTTGAAAGCTAGATTAGTCAGGAAATGATCCATGGAAGAAGTAAGGCTTGAGCGAAGTCTTAATGGATAAGGTATTTAAATAGATAGAGAGAAGCAGGTACCCCAAATAAGATGTTGAATCGGGGATGTGTGTGACAAGTGTGATGAGCCTGTATCAGATGGTCCAGATGAGTGAGGTTAGAGAGATTTAGGCTGTGAAAGCCTTGAACAATCAGACTAAGATGCTTTAGACGTCAACCTAAAGTTAGTAGATCTAGTCATCAGTGGTTTTGGAACACAGATGGGCATAGCAATGTTTTGACAAAAACATTTTAGGAATATTTATCTGACAATAAGATAAATAATTGATAGCGGTGGGACCCCAGAATAGAATAGTATGCTAATGAGACTTACCTCATGTAAACGAGAGTAATTCAACTCAGCAGCTGTCTTGGAATTTTGTAACAACTCCCGTGTTGAGAAATTTTATCCTAGGATGTTGGGTAAAGCCACTTTGAAGGCAGAGAAATAATAGTGAGTAAGTGTAGAGAAATTGAGTTCGGATGAAGAAGTTGGCACATGGACCCCCTGTGTACTGTAGAGTATTTTTATTGGTATTTAGTCTTGCCATTACTGTTGCTAATGATTATATTGAATGATTACCAACTGTTGTTAATTATTTAAAACCAGGTGTCTAAAGCAACCTCCCATTTGTAGAAAGTTATCTTTCTTTGAACATTTTAAAAACTTGTTTGAAACATGGAAACTTGGAATGGGCGGTCTATCCTAGCAGCCCTTCCGCAGCCCCTTTCATTCCTCTAGTCTTTTCTGCCCTTTCATCTTCCACCCCCTTGTCCTCCCATCCTGCCTGCCAATCCAGCTTTCCAAGCTTTCCAGTCGTTTTCCCACCTCCTGCCTGGCTGCACAGTCATCATTCAAACAACTCTGGGTTGGTATCTCCTTTCACCAGAATTCCCGCCACCGTGGAGTAGTGCAGAGCATCTTCCTTTTGACTCTCTTAAAACCCTGGGGGGTGTTTCCGACATGCATCGCTTTGTAATTCAATAATAGGGCAGTTGTGGTTTCTTTTCATTGCAGTTATGCTGATTTTTAAAAGCACTCAGAATGAAAAAGAAAGGAAAGATAGTAAAATACGTGTACATAGATGCACTTTTGCGCATGTTCTTGGCAAGTGTTATTTTCAAAACCTACCTGAACAGGTCTGAGCTGGGTAATTCAGTAAATCAAGGTCAGAAGGCAAAAAATTGGTTTGTATCCTGATCATACCATGTAAACTACATATAGCATATACATTAAAAAGAAATCCAAGAGATGAACTTTCTGAAAATTATTCCATTGCATTTACTCTGATTATACAGTGGGGAATTGTATGCTTTATGCCCTTTTAATTTCTTGGGTATATTTGCTCATGAAAAGTACATTATAATATAGCTTAGTACTATACATGCTGAAAACTAGTTAATAATGAATTTAGACAAAGATTCCCACTTCTTTTCCTGAACTTCTACACATTTTCGGGCTATATAGTTATTACTTAGGACTACGGCAAGCATTAATTCACCAACTCCCTGAGATAAGAAATGTGTTTTCCAATAATAATTATAAATCTACCAGGACATTGTGGGAGTTACATTGTTGGGGATCTAAACAGAACCAAAATCATTACAAAGTTATTTTAAAACTGTTGTTAATTATTTATGTAATTGTAGATTATTCCTTGCAGAAGACTCTGATGAAGTCATTCAACAAACTAACTATGTAGATTTTGTCGAAGGGCAGTAAATCTTGAAAAGTAAGCCCAGAGTGTTCCATCAGTCTTTTCTCTGTATAAACACTATGTTTTAAAAATTTTATTTTTTCCTTTTTCTCCCCAAAACCCCCCGGTACATGGTTGTATATTCTTCATTGCGGGTCCTTCTAGTTGCGGCATGTGGGACGCTGCCTCAGCGTGGTTTGATGAGCAGTGCCATGTCCGCGCCCAGGATTCGAACCAACGAAACACTGGGCCACCTGCAGCGGAGCGCGCGAACTTAACCACTCGGCCAGGGGGCCAGCCTTTCTCCCACACTATATTTTAATAAGCACAATATATGTAATTATTTACAGAAATATACGTCCTAACGATGAATTAGCCCACAGCCCCCATAGTGTCCCCTTTCTTCTGTAGTATAGATCAGCACCAGAAAGGAAGCAACAGAGGTCTCTGAACACCCACAATAGATATTTACAACTTCACTTACTCAAGATAATGCGCTACCCTAGCAAGAACGAGGTATAAGCATACTTTTGTGATGATTCATACAAGCCAGATCATGTGGTTCCAAGCCTTCCATAATCAGATGAGCAAACTGGAAAAGGAGGAGTAGGAGATTCCAGAGAAAGGCTCAATTGATAGTAGCCAAGTGACAGCTGATGACCCGAAAACAAAAGGAGGAAAAAAAAGTCTATCGAAATCATCCAAAAAACCACAGCTGTTTGGGGCCTTTTTGAAAGGGGCAGTAAGTTCACCCTGTCTTAGGAAACCCTAACAACATCTCTATCTGGACAGCCGAGCATAAGAATTGACATTCAAATTGATGACATCAAGTGATATGAAAAAGGCTAAATCGTATTTTGCTCAATCTCTATTGATTTTCTGTGTACTATTTAGAAAGATATTTATTTTATGCACTTAAAAATAAGGTCTCAAAATACCCCCAAACCTAACCCTGTCTGCCTGGATATTGCTGCATGCATCATCCCTTCTTCTTGTCTCTTTGACTTACTCTCTGGTGGCTTCTTCTCCCTTGGACTGGTTAAGTTCCTCCCTTCCTAAGGGAAAAAACTTCCTTCATCTTTGATCCTGTGTCCCCCTCCAGTTTTCACCCCACATCACTATTGATTTTCTCTCCCAAACTGATAGAGAGGAGAGTTTACACTCACTACCTCCATTTTCTTTTCCTCCCATTTATTCCTCAATCCACTGGCAGTCAGTTTACAGTCCCACCAATCTATTGCAACTACTTACTCCTCTGGTGGTTCCTCTGATCTCTTAATGGCCAAATCAAAAAGATAGTTTTCAGCTCATTTCTAACTAGGTTTCTCTATAGCAGTTGTCAGACTGCCCTCCATGAAACTCTTCCTCCTGGCTTGAGGTCGTGCACTCTTTCTGTCTCCCTTCTAGATTCCTCTTCCTCCACCCTTCCTTTGATTTTGGTGTTCCCAGGATCCCATTCTCAGTCTCCACTTCCCCTCTTTCTGCATGTTCTCCAGGATTCCCTCGTGCATTCTTGTTATTTTAATCACCGTCTGCATGCTGATAACTCCTAAATTCATATCCAAGTTCATCTTAGCGTCTTCCACAAAGCTTGAAAACCCACCTATTCATTCAAATTCCCACTTGAGTTTATCAAATTCTTCAGATCCAAAATTGAATTTAGCTTTTCCCCTAAACTTGTTCCTCTTTATGTATCTCAGTTGGTGAGCCCTTCTTACATGTTAAGACAATAGAACAAAAATAAGTCACAAAAGGCATTAAAAGTCTGCAAATATAGTCATGCAGAGATAACCATTGTTAATATTTGCTTTATGTCCTTCCAAATGTTTGTGTACTTATATATATTTTTAATGAGATCCTAACATTTGACTGTTTACCACTATCACATTTCTTTTCATTTAACAAAAACAGTGAACATTGTTCTTCTTTAAAATCATTTTTGTAGTTCGTGTTCTAGCCAATAGTGTTATTTAATATCATCTTTGTCAATTTTCTTTCCCTTCTTTCTTTTTCCTTAAGAAAGAAATGACTATTGAAAATGAAAAAAAAAAAGACATATGAAATCAAATATAAAAATAAGCTCCTGGGAAGGGAGGAGAGAGTTCCAGGGTGTGTGGTAGTAGTAGTAATATTAGTCTAATTACACTCAATAGCTCAATAAGTAATGCGGTTAATTGAGTGTTTTCTGTATGCCCCACTGTTCTAAGGACCGTGCATAAGCCTGACCATAAATCTGTGATGTTGGATGTCTTATTGTTCTTGTTTTATAGTCGTGGAAACGGAGGCACAGAGAGGTTAAATAACTAGCCCAGGCTTACATAGGTAATAAGAAACAGCCAAACTTGGGCTTTCTGTTCCAAAGATTGGCCTCCTACCAATGAAGCTAATCTGCCTTTTGTTGTTCCCCAGGGCATCCTTTATACTGGCGTGTACCACTTAGCATTAATTTCTTAGAATAAAAGCAATATTTATTTATAGAGTTAGCTGAGTTGTCAAGACCTTTAATGGATAATAGAGAGAGAAACAAAAAGGACACCATTCCTATGAGATAGTAATGAATGTTTCATTCATGTCAGTGGTTATTCTAGTTTGTTTTTGATAATATGGTGGGCAAAAAAATATATCAGCAGGGGCTAGCCTGGTGATGCAGCGGTTAAGTTTGCATGTTCTCCTTCGGTGGTCCGGGGTTCACTGGTTCAGATCCCGGGGGTGGACCTATGTACTGCTTGGTAAGCCATGCTGTGGCAGGCGTCCCACATATAAAGTAGAGGAAGATGGGCAAGATGTTAGCTCAGGGCCAATCTTCCTCAGCGAAAAGAGGAGGATTGGCTGCAGATATTAGCTCAGGGCTAATCTTCCTCCAAAAAAAAAAAAAATACCAGCAACTTAACAATGGAACCCTAAGTTCAGGTTTAACATGATTTTCTAAGTAGAATCGATGTGGAAGTATTGATACACTTTCAAAATTATGGTTTAAAAATTGTGAATTATTCAAATCTGCTGATATCAGGAGCCAAATTTTTAAGAGGTAATAGAATGTAGGAGGTCCCATACCATCAAGTCCACCTCTCCCCCTCATTCTGTCATTCATATTCTGTTTGCTGGTGAGGGGGCCTTGCATCTGTTATATCTCTAGGTACAATGTCTGGCATTTGTAGCCGTGAAAGAGGGTGAAAAGAAGAAAAGTTGTAGGGAGAGATGGAAGGAGGGAGGGAGGGAAGGAAGGAAGGAAGAAAGGAAAAAGGAAGGAAGGAAGGACTGAACTTCAGACTTCCCCAACTTTCTCCCATTCAATTTGCTCTCATCATTGCTTCCCCAGCTCTGTGGCTCAGGCGAAAGGTTGGAGATATCCTGTGTCCCTTCTTTCTATCACATCTCATATCCAATCCATCAGGAACTCCTGAAGCCCACACTGTCAGAATATACGCAGAGCCCAATCCTTCTCACCACCTACAGTTCCTACCCTGTTGCGAGTCATCGTCTTCTCCAGCCTGGATGGTTGCAGTAGCCTCCTGGTAGTTCACTCTGCTTCTACCCTTGCGGCACCAGAACCTACTCAAAAGACGGCAGTCAGTGCAGTTCACGTCATTCCTGTGCTCACAACCTTGCAGCGGCTCCCCCTTTCCCTCGGAGCTGAGGTGCTTATTGTGGCCTGCAGCATCTAGCCTGGTTTGGGACCTGTTTCGTTTCTGGCCCTCGTTCCCACTCTTCTCCCCCTCATTCACTCAGCTCCAGTCACACCAGGCTGTTTGCTGATCTTCGAGCACATCAGGCACACTTCCATCTTAAGACCTTGGTGCTGCATGGAATGCTTTTCCCCCAATAACTTCGAACTAATTCCCTTATTCATTTCAAGTCTTCGCTCATGTTTCATCTTCCCTGTGAGGTCAGCCACGAGCATCCTGTTTTTTGACTGCATCCTGCATCACCCCCATTCGCTGTCCCTGCTCTGCTGTTTGCATGTATGTTAGTTTGTTTTCATAGTATGTCTTTCATTCTAACACAGAATTTACTACATTTGTTATTTATTGTCTCTTTCCCCTGCTAGACTGTGAACTACTTGTGCGTAGGGATCTTTGTCTATGTTGTTCACTGGTACAGATAAATAGAGAAAAGTGCTTCAGTCCTCATAGGTGCTCAGTACATTCTTGAATAAATTAATAATCTGCCTACTAAGGGTCTCTTACAGAGATGACTTGGCTTCATTGGTTTCCCATTAAGAGCACTGTTCTTATCACCAAATCCGCCTCCTCAGTCGAGTTTCAGCTAAGAGATCAGGTGCATCGAGGGCATCAGTCCTTCAGCTCCTGAAAGCTATGGTCTTGGTCTCTGGCTGCCTAATTCCCTCCAGAGTTAGGATAGAAAAATGTAGGTGGAGAGCACATTCAAACACCCTACACTTAATATATTTTAGAAGAAAGAAAGGATGACATTTAAAAAAAAATATTGTCGTAGTTACTGATTGAGGTTTATGTAAATGGGGTCCTGCCTTGGGGCAGTTGCACAAGAGGAGACATCCAGGGGGACAGTCCTACCCCCAAGAGCCTATCCAAACGTGGGATCCTAAGTAGATTTCTATTATCACCTTGGGAAACTACAGAAAGTGACCCCAAGGATAAGCCCACAGTCTACTGACCATGTTTTAGTTCCAGGATCATGCTCACATAGTTATAGGTTGGAAGGACACAAACAGTAACCAATTAAAAATATGCAAGAACTATCCCCTGTGAGACTACGGGAAAGCCAGAAGGAGAAAAGATGGAATGGCGAGTAGGAAGCTGAGCTCCTTCTCCTTGTTTTGAATGAAGCTTTGGAGAGCCCAGAAGAGAAAACAACACAGCCTGTGCGACAGGAAAGGCGTGTTGATCATCAAAGCATACAGGTAGAGGTCCGTGGTTCTCCCTTTTCTCTTTAAAGAAAACAAACTTCACAAGCCATATTTTGGAAGCAAATGGACTTTTTGACATAGCTCAAATCTTCCTTGGTGCGTGGACATCGATGAGAGGCAGTATCCTATATTAGTTACGGTGCCAGGTCGGGAATCAGACTCCTCGGAAGCCCGGCTCTGCCACTTACTACTTGTGAGACCTTGTGCCTCCCAACCTCAGTTTCCATCACATTGAAAGGGGGATAACAGCACCTCCCTTGGCATGAAGATTAAGTGAGATCATGTACATGGTGCTTGGCACGGTGCCTAGTACGTGGGCAGCCTTCAACAAAAGTTAGCTGCTCTTGTGCTGCATAGCGGCAGTAGCTGCTACCCTTGTGGAAATTTTAAGTGAAAAATGGTGTGTGGGGGAGGGTGGAGGGGAAGGGAATTACCCAGGGGTATTGGCTGGGGAAGGACAGTTGGCCAGCCTGAAAGGTCCTTACAGAATAGTATTTTTCTTGGTGAATTATCTATACTCCAGAGTCTGCCCCCCAAGCCAGGCAGTCTTGGAAAGGTGATCCTGGGCTGACTTCCACTCTCAAAGCTCACAAGAGCTTTAAAACCAGATGATCAGTTGGTTCCTTAAAAGCTACAAAATGTTTTGGCCCCAGCAGCACCCACATTGTCCCTCTGTGAGTAAATTCAGAAAGCCAGATTACCACATAGTGTGGGTTTAGAATAGACAGTTACGTATGATCAGAATGTTTACTCTCTCCTGGTTTTGAGGACCAGGAGCATCTGTGTGAGCAGTAGGGATGGTCCTTTTCAGGACAGGCTCACTCCCTGAGCCTATACAGGCACTGCCTTTCTGCATGGGCAGCACAATTTTCTCAGATTTTCTTTCTGCCACCTTCCCTCTAGTGGGAGTGTTCTTTCTCCAGATATGTTAACACCTCAACTGGTTGACATCTGGGTCTGCTTGAGAGTCTCTTGGAGATAATTTTGCATAACTCTGGATCAGTCTCATAGTTTGATCTTGAAATATAGTGGACAACTTTATTTCTGGACCCTAAGGGGAATACTTCAATGTTGTCCCCTTGCACTCTTCCCTCAAGACCTAAAAAGCCAACAATTGTTGGGAACTGCTAAATACAAGCTGGGCCCAACAGGCTAAAGGCATGTACTGGCCCCTGCAACCAGCTTTGGGATTGGATGGAGCATCAGCCTGCCTTAGGGCCCACTTGGCTTTTTCGGCAGCCTCCTGCTGTCCTCCTCTGCTAGCACTTGGCAGGCCAGAAAGTCTGGAACTGCTCTGTATAAAGACTGACCTCGATTGCTTTGGACTTTCGCTGTCTTGGCTTCCATGAACAGATCCACCCCAATGCTCCAGATTCAGTGAATCTCCTTATCATAGTTTCTCATGGCATCCGTGCTTTTCCTTCTCAGCATTTATTACAAATGAAATTAAATCATACTTTGTGCCTATTTTGTTGTTGCTGTTGTTTAATGACTATCTTGCCCATGAGAGAACTGTACCCAGGAGATTAAAACAATGCATGGCACATACAGGGTTTAATGAATATTTATTGGGTGTTAATGCCTCTTAGGACAATGATTTTCAAACTAAGTGTCACAACCTATTCACGCATAATGAAACCAATTTAGTGGGTCACACAATCAGTAAAAAAAAGAAGAAATGGAATAAAATAGATGAGTGTGCATCACACACGGAATTACTTCATATCAGTTTGTTTCAGTATGGATATATGTGTGCAATGCAACACACACACAGGCACATATACACACATGCACGCACACAAACGCACACACACACACTATAATCTGTCTAAGATGCTCTTGTCAAGGAGGGAAGATGCAGGGAGTGTTGTCTGAAAAAGCCTGTTCACTTTTATAATAATTTTTCCTTGTAAAAAGAAAAAGATACTGGAATTTTGTATACTAAATTCCAAAAATAGGGCTCAAAAGAAGTCTTGACTAGTGTGTGGCAGAGCTACATCTGAAACTCCAGGTGGGTGTATGAGTTTTATATTTATCAAAAGAAGGTACTGATTTAAAATGTTGGTAAACACTGTTTCAGTTTTCTATTCCTGCATAACAAACTATCAAAAAGTAGTACCCTAAAATACAACCGTTCTGTCCTGCTGTCAGCGCTGGGCTCAGGGGGGCAGTCCCGCTGGCTGTTCCACAGTGCTACATGTGGCTACATTCACTTGGCCGGTTGACTGGAGGCTGGAGGCTCAGCCAGGATGGCCCTACCTTCCGTCTCTCTTCATGGAATCTCGGGGCTTTTCTCTCTCTCCGTGTGGACTCTCCATGTGGTCTCTCCAGCAAGGTAGTCAGACTTCCTTACCTGGCAGCTCAGAGCTCCCAAGAGCACAAAAACCAGGCCTTCTTAATACATAAGTCCAGAACTGACACATGGCCAATTTTACCCCATTCTGTTGTTTAAAGCAAGTCCCAGGCTCAGCCCAGATTCAAGGAGAGGAGACCATACAAGTAGTAATATTACAGCACATGTAGTAGAATGGCATGCTCTCCTTGGTCCAAACTGCATGGTCCCTCCACCCCACTCTGCACTGCTTTGCTAGGGTGAGCCCCTTTGCCTGAAATGCCTTCCTTCTACTTCTTCGTCTGTTGAATCCTACTCATCCTTCTGGGTCCAGCTCAAAGCTACTTCTGTGACTATTTCCTCCACACAATGCCCTTATCTCATGCTTGAAATAATCACTCCTTTATTAGCACTCTAAGTACCCAATACTCTCATAGCATTATTTTTATATTTTATATCATGCGTTGGCATATAGTTTTACACACACACACATATACACACACACATATAGATGTAGCTCCCTTTCTAGATTCTAAGCTGCTTATCGAAGATTAGGTGATCAGTAACTCCTGAAAAAATAAACTGGTTCTGTACCTTTTAAATGACAACTCTAAATATTTATAATTTCTCACCAGTATAAAGAGATGGGTGATGAGATGCTCAAAACTATTGGAGAAAAAACCCGACATGGAGCGCCAGCATAAAACAACAGTTGTCCTTTACATCTTTAGAAAACCCTTTTCTATTCAGTAATTTTTATACCTGGATCTTTGTCTTGTGTTTTTCCAAAATAGTATATAGTTAACTTTTTTCCTTTTAAAGATTGGCACCTGAGCTAACATCTGTTGCCAATCTTTTTTTGTTTATTTCTTTTGTTCCCCAAAGCCCCCCAGTAGATAGTTACATAGTCTAGTTGTAGGTCCTTCTGGCTCTGCCATGTGGGACGCTGCCTCAGCATGGCCTGATGAGCGGTGCCATGTTCACACTCAGGATCAGAACCGGCAAAACCGTGGGCCACTGAAGCAGAGCATGAAACTTAACCACTCGACCACTGGGGCCGGTCCTTGTGTTTAACTTCTTAATATAGTGATTTCTTCTTACTTAATGTGAAGAATCTTAATGTCTTCCCTTTGGAAAATATACATTTCAACCTGCTTATATTTTATGGCAGTGTTTGAGGAACAACCCATCTTCGTACAATAGTATCATCAGCCACATACATCAGCAGATTTGAAGTTGCCCTGTCACTCTTAAAACTATGGCTTTTTCCCCTGCACCAGCCACATACATTGGTAGTCTTAAATTATGATCTGCAGGCCCCTGAATGGTTGAGGCCTTTCAGAAGGAAGTTCGGTGAACCTTCTGAAATGTATGCAGAAATGTGTATACATGTTCATGTGTACATTTTTCCAGGGAGAGAGTCCAGTATTCTCGTCAGATTCTTAAAGCTTAAAGACCTCAATTATGTACCAATTGTAAATCTGCTTACTCTCTAGAATTCCTCTCTTATTAATCCAAAAATAATATTTTTCTATTTCATGTGTAACCAATTTCTTCTGGAGAATTGGACGTTTACATAAACACTTCAATCTCTCTTTGCTGCACTATACTTCTCGTTAACACTAACGTTATGTTACAAACCTTCCTACTAGAGGTTCTCTGTCATCTCTCTGGCAGCTTCACCAGTGCGAGCTTTCTTACATGGGTGGACTTGCTACTCCAAGTGTGGTCCCTGAACCAGCAGCATGAACATCACCTGAACACTTGTTAGAAATGCAGGCTCTCAGGATTCTGAAATGCAGACCTACTAAATCAGACTCTGCTTTTTAACAAGATCCCTGGGAGATCTCTAAGTACATTAAAGCTTAAGAAGCCCAGGACTTCGCATCACTGATACCTCACTTCCTGTTTGTCAGCCTTTCGGGATTGGTGTTTTAAATTCTCTATAAATACCGTTAACAATTATCATTGGATTTCTATTTTAGTATCACCTAGCAGTTTGATGAAATCTTCTCTTAACTTTAGGATTTGCAATGGATAAGGGATGGAGGAGTGGGTGAACTAGTTGGTCTTATTTCTAACTAACACTATCATTCAGGACGTATGCGTGGTTTCTGTGATTCCCAACAGAATTTTATGTTACCTACAGCCTCTACTCTTTGTTTTAGTGTCTATCTTTTTCCACTGTGTTTAAAAACATTAAGAGGGGGAGACTGGAAAATCAGTTATTTCAAGATGAATACTATAAGTGAAATTACCAAAAATTGAAAAGGCAAGGATTATGTTGAATTAAATTGAGAAAAGTCAGTTTACACTCTGAAAATTCCTAAGGCAGAATTTTGCTGTTCCAGTTTCTCGTAATAGATCGAGCAGTACTAAGTTAAGCATACATCTTTTCTGCTATACGGTGTGTGTACCAACTCTCTTTTTCTCCAGCATTTGACTTTCATCTCTAAGAGTTTAAGGAATTTATGGCTTGGTGCATTTGATGTGGCACAGTTCCACATGTGAGGGATGGTGATTTGGATAGTGCGATAGAAGTACGTGCCAAGAATAATTGGCTTCTGTATTGAGGAACAGCTCAAATACTATGTGTATCACAGCATGTAATTTGGGTGTACAAGATGCCTGTAGTTCAAAGTGTTTTACTCCTCTGCAGTGGCAAGCTGAGCTTCCTGTTGGCTGGCTCCTTGTGTTTGCATTAAACAGCCTGGGTGCAGTTAAAAAGAAAGCATCCATCTAGTCAGTTCTCATAATCCTGCAAATGGCATAGACTTTAGTTCCAGGATTCTTTTTCTCCCTTGCTTCCTTCTTTCTTTCCTTCCTTCCTCCCTTCTTTCCTTCCTTCCACTGGGCATAATGCAAAGCAATTCTTTTTCTGCTTACTTTGACTCTGTCACAAGCTCTCTCAAGCAATGTTTCCTTGCTATTATTAAGAATTACCTAAGGCTCTGATACAACATGCAGATTCTTAGATGACTCTGCTTGGAATCTGATTCAGTAAGCTTGGGAAGGAACACGAGAACTTGTATTTTTAACTAGAGGCCCAAGTGATCCTTATAATCAGGCTACTTCTTACATGTAAAGGCTTGGAGTAAGATGGACCCAGGTTATCAACACTTGCTATACGACTTTGGGAAAATTACTAAAACTTTTGGAGCCCTGGTTTTTAATGTGTAAAAGTGGGATAATACTACTCACAGTATTGCTCTAAGGGGACAGTATATACAGAGCATCCAACACAGTGCATGGTTTTGAATTTACAGGTAAAAAATGTTAATTCCTGGATCTTGTTGCAGTGTAAGCTTCTGAAGGGTCAATTTTGAAATTTTTCCCAAATGTTTACCTATGTTGAGTATAATTTCTAAAGTAAAATGCAGGTAACAAAACACATCCAAATTTTAATTCGACAAATATTTTTGAGGGTCTATGGTACGTCAGGAACTTGAAGGTACATTATCTAATTTAATCATCCCAATAAAATCTATGGGTGGTAGACATTATCATTCCCATATAACAGACATACAAACTGAGGCTCAGGGATAATTTACATTTAGTGAGTGGTAGATGCAAATCTAGACATTAGGGGCCCAGTCCAGCACTCTTTTACTCTATGACAACAACCTTTGCCCTTATGATTGTGTCTGTTTTTCAAAAGAACTAGTTCAAAAGAACCCTGCCCACACATATACATAAATAGCTATGAAGATACGACATAAAGTTGAGTTAATTTTCAGAATAATTTATTCAAATCATCTCAATTATCTATTTCATGAAAAATATTCATATAGATCAGTGGTCCTCAAACTCAAATGCCTCAGGGTTAAAGTGGTAATATAGAAGGACAGGCTGGCCGGCGTAGGACAATAAGGAGTCATAGGGACCATGGCACAATGGCGGGAACAGCTGGTCTAGCGAAGCAGTTTCTGTTTAGCTCCAGGCTCTTGCCGAAGTGCCAGGATGTGGGTTCCCTATTGTCAAATCCTTAGCTTTTTTAAGAGAGGAAGAAATCCAAAATTTTATGTGAAATTTCCCAATTTTTAAACAATGTGTGTGGGCCAGACAAACCACATCTGTGGACCACATCTGGCCGGAAGTCTGCCAGTTTGCAATCTTGACCTAATTGCCCTTAATTCTCTGCTTTTTTTGACCTGGTAAATAGTCCACTTAAGTGATTTGGGTATGTAGTGGACCCTTCTGGGCAGTGTCTGCATAATATACACAGATTTGAGGGACTGACCTTTAGTTTTCCAGTTTCAGAAGTTTGATTTTCTCAGAACCTAGTTAGATGGGATGCTGTTACTGATACTCAGAACTCAAGAACTTAACGCAAAAGCAAGAACGCTAATTAAATAATTCACAGTGAGAAATATGTTGCTAAGTAGACACGCTACCATACTGGCCTGATCAGTTGATTCTCTCCGTGTAATTCAGCCTTCTGGGAAGCGAACTTGTAATCAGAAGATGCTTTGGTGCATATGGAGTCAGAACCCAGGAACTGAGGGACTTTAAAAGAAATGCTTCTCTTCATGGGATCTTATACTTTTCTTCTCTTTATGGTAGTCTTGCCACTGGGTTAAAATATTAGGACTCTGCCCCTCTCCCA
Source organism: Equus quagga (assembly GCF_021613505.1). Lineage (NCBI taxonomy): Eukaryota > Metazoa > Chordata > Mammalia > Perissodactyla > Equidae > Equus > Equus quagga. Next base: position 77,295,727 of record NC_060275.1, read on the forward strand.
GATGTGCTGAATACATGCTGACCTAATGTCTCCATTGTCTAGCTACTATAGACGTGGTTCTCAAACTCATCCCCAGAGATTTTCTTGGAACACATATTGCAGGGCCCTACACTCCAAGGATTCTGGTTCGGTACTTCTTGGGTAGGACTTGAGAATTTTGCATTTTTAACAAGTTGTCAAGTGATGCTGATGCTGATGGACTGCTCCATGGGGAACCACCTTTGAGGACCACCTTGCTCCAATTCACCTTCACCTACCACCATTGTCTGTCTTTGCTTTAATATGCTAATATAGTCCCATCCTGATCCTGGCGTTGGAACCTGGTGGTTTGAACAATTCTAGGTTGTCCATTTTTAAAATATTTCATTTAATTAAAAATAATGTGATTAATCCAAGATGCCATTGATTGTAAGACATACCTGGATTTCAGAGGCATTAAAAATGTGGGAAAAGAATGTGCCTTTTTAGAGTCGTGGCAATTCAGTAAATTAAGCCTCAGTTTGGGGTAATCTCCTCTGGATTATGTTATAGAAAGCCCAACTAGGTGGATACATTTGAAGAAAGGATTGCCCTGTATCTTCTTTAAACAAACACACCATGAATTTCAAGACTGCTTTGCCCAGTTCTTAATGGAAAAGACAGTGCTGGCACAGTGATCTGTGGCTGACTTTGTCATCTAATTGAAATTTATTGTTATTGTGTTTGTCCTCTCCTACTCAAATATGACCCTGCAATGCCAGATCTTCACTTAGGGAATGAATCTGTTTGTCTTATTGGATTGGTAGGACCATGCACCTTTTTTTTTATAGTCGATTATCAGACTCACTGTTTCCTTGGCCACTTAGGAAAGGACAAGTAGGACAAGGATTGTTCAACTGTCCTAATCCTACCTTGTCTTTATGGTCATAAATTAATGTTCCTACAAAAAAAAGACTTGGAAAAAATGACGCTGTTAATTTCAATAAGTATCTTCATGCATATGTAAGAAGATGGCCGGAGAGGAAGAAATTCTAGATCTCTTCTCGCCACTTCTCAGTGTATTATTGGAAAACCTCCTGGGGGTTCATTTATTTATTATTTTTGGGGAAAAAGTCACTAAGTGGAGTCCCTTAGTTATATAAATATAAGGCCTCAAGGCATCTCTTTCCTTAGAGAAGGAGAGTGACAAGATCTCCCCCGATCTTCATTCAAACCTGCCCCTCTCCTTGGTAAAGTTTGAGGAGAGAGTGGACCAAATTACCTAAGAATTTGGGGAGTCTGCTGGCCGAACAGAGACTGAACCCTCAGCTTTCTCTCTGAATGACGTAAGGGAACCCCATTAGAATGGATCAAGGTGGGGCCATGTGGTCTGCTGTCAGGCGAGAAGGCTGATACCACAGGCCCTGGAGGGGCTACACATCAGGAGTGAAGGGGAAGCCTGGTTGCCTGCTCAAGGCAAGGGCCTAAAGTTGTTGAGTGAGGGCTGATTTTTGTCTAAATAAGTGAGAGTGAACTCAAGGAGCTACAATCTTGGAGTTTAAGGTTGGGCCATCCTAGAAACCCATGGAGGCCTGAACCACCAGGACACAGGACTTCACAGGACCACTGTTCAACTGTGATACCACATGGCTGTGGCAGAAACCTTCATGCTAATTGTCAGTCCTCTCTCTACCTGAAGTTTAGAAGCAAGACTCTACTTTAGACTGAACAGCCCCTGAGGCTGTTGGACAGTTGGAAGGAGGGGGAGTTTTCAAGGAGGGAGAGACTGGATTTTCTACTGAAAGGGAAGCTCTAGGCTCCAGTGATTAAACGGAAAAACAAAAGAGATGTGACAATATTTATATCTAAGTGTTATGCTAGCCTTTGTGGCTATAGAATCAAATGAGACAAGATCTATTATGACAAGCAGGTGGATTCCCAAGAAAATTATTCAAGCCTACTTAGGGAAACTAACAGTCATTCGTTTGGCAGATTATTGAGCATCTCCTGTGTGTCAGAACCTGGGACCTACAGTGAACTAAAATAAACACAATTTTTACACTCATGGAGTTTTCCATATTCCATAGAAGAGATGTGATAATGGATGTACTTGTAAAGATATGCTCAAGTTTGTTGTCTAAGCTGCCCTGTCTTCTAGAAAATGCTGGATATACATAATGTAGAGTTTCACAGATAGTAATTGAGTTACACCTTGGAGGCCATTTGGAATCTGTCCATAAATGGCAGTAGGAAGAGCATTTTGGACAGAGGGAACAGCAAGTGTGAAGTCACAGACGTAGAAAAAGAGATGACTATTTCTGTGTAACTTATAGGACGTAGGGTGTAAACAGATGGAATGGCAAGGAATAAGACTAGGTGTGAATGCAGGTTGGAACCACCTTCTAAAAATTTTTATTTATATCTATAGATAGTGCACCACCAAATAGGTATAAGTGTGGATTTCTGTGTTCTACATTTTTGGGAAATTACTTAGGAGACTTAGGTGGAACAAGTGATGAGTGGGGCTGAGAGAAGAGGATCTGTGGAACCACTGGAAACAGGGAGGCCAACCAGTTTGGAAGGGTATTAAAATGCTGTAAGCACAACACTATGAAAGAAAATTGGAATCTTTACCATATGCTGAGTGTTCTGAAAAATAAAGATGGTATAGACCTTGCTCTCAACAAGCTTAAGGCATAGAACAAGTAGCACATGAGAGCAGGGGCATAGTAACGTAGTTCAAAGGGCTGAAGGAAGCATGAGGTATATGAGTTATCAGCGTGGACTGTGATTGGTTGAGAATGCTGCTGGGAGGTGAGTGTGAGGAAGTGATGGCCATAGTCAAGAAGAGATAAGAGGATAAGAGCCATGGCTTAGAAGAAAAAAAGCCTCAAAACAGTCAAAACTCCTATAATGGTGGATGTTATTTTGAGAATGTCAATTTCAGAAGCCACCATAATAATGTGTTTGTGTGTGTGCTTAAAAAACCACCGCTATGAAAGACCTTGAGTCCACTCATGAAGTTCAAGTACCAATTTTTGCCCCTGCGTGTGGAACAGTCTGCTCTCATACAAACCCTAACTCATACTGTCACATTATATGGGACATCTCTCATTTTCTTGGTAATTTAGTAGCCATATAAACACGTACATGACTTGTGGTAAATATGGTGATTCTCACATTATAACCAAAGAGGGTGGATGTAACAGCTTGTAGAACACTTATGACCGTAAAGCCTGAAGTGTGAGTCATGGGGTCTGACCCAGGTAGTAAGATGTGTTATTATGCGTGTTGGTTAGCTGAATTTCCTGGGCTAACCTCACTGGAGTTTGCTTTGTCAGTAAAGAACTGGGTCTTTGCTGATCGATCAAGGGTCTAAATTCTGCTTCTAGTTCTCTAGCTAACTGGTTCTAGAGTTTAGGGAAAACTTTTAATCTTTCTGCTCTCAATTTTTCTATCTGTAAGCCAGAGATCAGAACAAATTCCATCCAATATGGAGAAATCAGTGATTCTCTGATGTGGCAAAGACTGCTAGTGCTGAGTAAATAGCCTCAACAGATTTGTTCAGTTGTAACCAATATAATTAACTTTACGAAGTGTGCCTTAATTATATTGGGTGACATCTGCCCAGCCAAAAGACTGCATTGCTCAGCCTCCCTTAGAGACAGGTGTAGCCAATGAAATGTAAGCAGAGGGAGGTGCTGCCCAGAAGCATTCCCCTTTACCCTTGCTCCTCTTCCTGTAGTATTGACTTGGGAATGTTCATGTGATGGCTGGAGCATCAGTGACCATCTTGCAACCTGAATGGCCTTGAGAACAGAAGGCATATGTAGAGGATAGTGGAGCAGAAAGATAATAGAAGCCTAGATCTCTGGTGAAATTGGTGTCCTCATTCCAGCCTTGGCCTATCTCTGGATTTTCTTGATATGAGACAAATATAAACCTCTCTCTTATTGAAGCCACTACTAGCTGCTTAATTCAATTTCTAATTAATATATTGACATCAAGTTATTTTTATATAATTTTCTATCACTAGGCTCTCTCTTTGCAATATTGGAGAGAATAGCTTAATAATGAACTAGGCACTATTGGAGATTAGATGTAATTCACCAAATTACTAAAATTAATTAATTATTGAATTTATGAAAACACAGCAACAAAATGTGAAGAATTACCAGAGCTTGGTAGAAACTGTGAGAAGAAAAATTGAGGGAAGTTTATTAATCAGAGAAACAACAGAATTTTTAAAATAATGGAAGTTGTTGGGGTTTGGGGAGCTAAAAGCACTTTTGATCTTAGTTTGTAGCAAGTTCGCATTTTATAATAGAAAGGAAACTCTATTTCTCAATACACCTGTGCTTTGATCTCCTTGTCTGTCATTGCAATGTGATTATGAGGATTACCCGGTCATTTTCAGCCTAAGTTGTTTTTGTGATTTAATTTTCTGGGAAAGGAAGGGGATCATTAAAGGATATCATTAAAAAGAGAGACACGAGGCTTGTAATTGACCTTCCTTGAAAGTACTCCCATCTGGAAGATTTTTATCGGTAAACATTTATCAGTGTATTTGGCTTTTAAGCAGATTCTCCTCCTCTGGTCTGTAAAACAAACAGGCAGAGGCTAAAATGGAAGCACATGGGTGCTCGTAGGTGACTTTGTGCATGCTCAATGGGAAGAAAAATTATATTTAAGAAAAAAAGTTTACTTCTAAGATAATATGATTCTTTTTTCAGTTTGGCTTCAATGATCCTCTTTCCGAGATTGTAATTTCCACCTTGTGGTGTTCTTCAGTGACTGTGCTTTGTTGTAATTTGTTTGTGTGTTTGTTTAGAGTGGAGGCGGTTGGAGGGATGGAATGTTTTTGAAATCTAGTGAGCAGAGGCTTTGAAAATATGTTACAGCTCCGTAGGTGTGTTAAGCCCAGCTCTTGTCTGAAACTTCATATTGTACTTTTCTAGAGCGCAGGAACTATTTTTAGGAACACAAACGTTGCTGTGGTTTAAATAAAAGTACTAACATGACGTATTACCAGTCAAAATACATAACCCAAGCAGTCTTGTAAAGCTGTGTTTTTTGGCTATCAGAGGAGTTGCTTCATTTTTCACATGTCTAGAAGTTTTCCTGCTTGGTTGGTTTTGCTTGTTGACTTGCATGTGTCAATAATCACAACCCTTGTCATTTGCCAGTTCCTTATCCATTTTCAGAAAGAGGAAATTCCTTTTTTAAAATCTATTTTGAAGTTTTACATTACATTTACTCAAGTATTTCCCTTCGTTGGTAGCCAACTCTGTTTCTTCCATTCCTTTGAGAATACTCCTCAATTTGAAGGGTCAAATTTGACATTGTGGAAAACCATAGTGAGGAGTATCACACTCTCTTAAGTAGCTGTTACGCTTGTTATACACTTGTTCTCACACTTGGTAAAATATCCTCCTGGGTGCATTCCTCCTACATGTAGTATATTGATGGCTTCATCCCCCTATTAAATGTGGTCCCATGAGGCTTTAGTAAACTATGGGTACCATTTGAGTTAGAACTTGTTATGAGAATTTGGTTAGTCTACGGGTCCTGTATCAGAACTATTTTTGACTTCATTCTCAGTTTCCATACGCATGGGGACAGCACCAATGTCAGAATCTCAGCCCTGTATCTTTTCACGTTTTTCATCCAACAGAGAGCATTTCTGTCTAGTAGCTCCCACCTAAATAAGGTTGTCCATCCTACCTGAACCAATCACAGTGGTCCCACCTAACAGTGGGGAGATTCCTCAAAGGAAATCAGGATATTGTTTTCAAAAGAAAGGAGAACTAAATGCTGGGCCTCCGTAACTACCAATTGCTCCCTAAAGATACAGCCCTATTTCTTGATGAGATAGCAACTTCTCATCGTATACCGGCTCCATGACAGATCGATCATAGTTAACTAGTAGTTCCTGAAGTCTTATTGCCTGTTTGAACTCTAGGCTAGTTACATCTATTTATAGCTCAAGAGGCTTGCCAGGGCAAAGGGAACAAGACAAACACAAACTACATTCCACTAATTATCAAATTAACCCTGACTAGGGCCCGCCCACTTTTATTCACAGCTTAGTTCCTCATTCTAACTTTCCCCAGCCCCTCCTTCCAGCAGTTTCTTCTAAGCACCCCTACCACTAACTCCCACACCAATTGTCTCATCTCCATCTAGGAAAACACTAGACGTTTTTTTCCCCTTAATTTCTTTCACAGTAACCGGCACAATGCTTTGTACATGGTACACAATTAAGTAATATTTGTGAAATGAGTAAAGAACAGTTGAGGAAAATAAAAAGCAATCTCTCCTTGTTAGGAATGAGTTAAATAGCTTATTCAACAGCTTAGCCTGAATTCTGTTTCAGCTTCTGGAAACTCCTTATTTTAAATAGAAGTGTTTATTATAATTATTTCATACGAATTAATCTATTGTTATCAGTCTTAGCCAATTATAAAAATGGCCTGGAGAATTAGGGGGAAAAAAAAAAACCCTGATGTTATAAACAGTTCAGCATACTGTATAAGTAGTGCAGAAAATATTTTCTTCATTTTTTTCTGGTAGTCGAGGCAATGCTAGAAGAACTCAGGAGTAGATTTGAAGTGATAGCAGACGAGGGTAGTGACCCAAATTTACTGACCGCTCATCAGGTAGCCAGAAATAACAAGAGATTACAACAGAAATGTTCAAAGAAAGTTTTCTTGGCATGCATAGCTATTTAATTATCTTATTTCAGAAAGAGTTGTAACTCCACTGTTGCCTAAGTTTATCCTTTAGCCATTTAATATAGTAATATCCCTAATGTAAGAGAGGGAATCCATTACTGTGATAAACTGGATCCTTTGTAAAAGAATACCAGGATACCAAAAAAGATTTTTTGTTTGTTTGTTTTAGTTTAATTTTGTTCCATTCCTTTTAGGTAAGAATTAGCATCTGAAAACACCACGTTATGGGGTCGTTGATAAAATTTTCCCATTGTAATTTAATAAGCATGAAAATAAAAAAAAATACTTCTCCACTTGGTCATACAAGATAGTTGAATGCTGGATCATTAGTTGATAGCGAAAGGTCATTCTTAGTTATTTTTAATGACTTGCAATAATTGGTGACAATATACAAAGTCTAAGCAAAACTGACTTCAGAATGAGTATTTGGCTTTCATTTCTTGCTGCATATTACCCACTGGCCCATATTTTCAGAGGTATTAGATGTATGAAAAAAATAGTACACTTTTTTTTTTTTTTCAGAAACACAAAGTCTGGCAGACTTTATAACTTTGGTGAGCCTCCTGACACCGTGACTCAACGGTGTTAGCGGAAAAGAAACTTGTTGTCTCCGGGGCTCCAGAGTCTCAGAGTAGTGCTAAGAGGACCCGTTATTCATTCTTGTGTCTCTACATTTAGTTTCAAAATTGAGGATAAAACCTGGGTTTTTTGTTTTGTAAAGATTTTATTTTTCCTTTTTCTCCCCAAAGCCCCCCGGTACATAGTTGTATATTTTAGTTGTGGGTTCTTCTAGTTGTGGCATGTGGGACACCACCTCAGCGTGGCTTGATGAGCAGTGCCATCTCCGCACCAAGGATTCGAACTGGCGAAACCCTGGGCCGCAGCAGCGGAGCACACAAGCTTAACCACTCCTAAAACCTAGGTTTTAAGATTTACTGTTTATGAATCTTTTCTCTATACTACTCAGGCCCCACCAGTTCCTCCTTCGAACTCTGTCATCTCAGGCATGGATTAACTGCAATTGAATTCTAGGTTACAAAGGTATTTTTTTCAACCTTTTTGCAGGCATCATTCCACTGTTTTCTAACATTGGTGACATCATGACATCTGTTCAAAACCTATTTTTCTTTGTAAAAACTTCTATGAGTTTCTCTTCATCACTGATGTAGCTACATTTCGTGATCAGTTGTCTTGGTCTGGGTCTTCATCCTTTGTCCTGGGCACACGCTAGACTGTTTCACTCCAGACATTATGGGTCCTTTAATTCTGAAAGTTTTTCTTCTATTAGTTCATGGATAATTTTATCTTCTCCATTTTCTCTGTTCTTGCTTCCTAGGATTCCTGTTAGTTGAATGATGGATCTCTCAGCTCAAATCCTTTAATTTCCTCACTTTTTTCTTTCCATTTTTCATCTCTTTGGTGTTTTGTTCTACCTCCTAGGAGACTTCTTCAAACTTATAATCCTTCTACTAAAATTTTTATTTTGGCCACAACTTTTTTGTAAATTTCAAAACTCTTGTTCTCTGGTGTTTCCTTTTTAATAGCATTTTTCTCATGTCGGGAATGTGTTATCTTTCTAAGGGCAAAATGATAGTCCTTGAGAGGTTTTCCTCTGTTGCTGTTTCCTGTGGATTTCTTTATTCGTTTGATGTGGTCTGCTTATTCTAGTCTCTCTTCTTCATTCTGGAGAATGTCCTCAAGTGGCTATCCCTTCTTATTTAAAAGTGGACACACACACACAAACAACAACAATGATGACAACAACAAATACGCCATCAAAAGCTCTATGAACACGAATAGGGCTTATCAACCAAAGGGTTTCACTTTGGCCTGATTGGTTGTTCAGTTGGCTTATTCTTTGGAAAGTTCCCCAATGTTATTATTAGGAGATTCCCCAATTCCTGCCTGGGAGGCAGCCACCTGGGGGCATATAGCTGACTGCTCCTGTTTGGGGAGCATGACACATAATGAGGCTGGGTGTCATATTGGGAACTCTACAGTTATGCACCTGTTTTCAACCGTGGGCCTCACTTGTTTGACAGCACCCGATGTCCTCAGTTAGAAGTCTCTCTAGCTTATTTTCCCCAGAAAAGAAGATTCAGTTTCCAGCAGGAGAGGGAAGTAGTTAGTTGGGATTCACAGGCTCTTATAATTTTAATTGACTTTCAGCCTCTCACTAAACTCTGCCTTGCTTAGTATATGTGCTGCCTCTAAGCACTAAGTGTTTCTGGACTTGGCAGAACACGTCAGTTCACTTTCTCTTGGAATTTGCTCTCTGTAATCATTTCCTCCACTGTGCTAAGGGAGTTTCTACTGCTCTATCCACTCTCTGATTTCTGGAAATCAGTTGAAATTGCTCCTTTACTGATCTCTCCTCCCTCATTATCTATCTATGCCTCTGTGGATTTGTGTGTTTTTATTTCTTTACTTTCATTTTAGTGAAGTGTCATAAAGAGAAAGAGAAGATAAACATGTATGACTTTACTACCTTTTGCTAGAAATACAGGAGAACCATGGCTGTGGATGAGCGTGGGCTGGAAGAGCACTTTATAGTAGAAAACAGTGGGATAAGACAAGTTGGATGAAAAATCAGCAAGATTCTAGAAGGTGTTGATGATGATGATAGCTAAGATTTATTGCACGCTCACAATGTGCTTGGAGCTTTGCAAAGTTCTTTACATAGGATATTTATTTTTGTCCTTGTCAGAATACCAGAAAGTAGGTACTGAGGCATAGACAAGTAATATGACTTGTCTAAGTTAGTAAATGGTAAAGCTGGGATTAAATCCACATCGGACTTCAGAGACCATCCTCAACCACCACACTATCTTGCCTCCTATCAATTGCTTAAACAGGGATTTTAAATGGAAGTAGATAGGAAAAAAGTCATTTTCTACGTCCATGATTTATGAGACTTTCTTCTCTACCAAATTATTAATTGGCCTATTTCATAATGTCTTAGGAATATAAAATGCTTTTAGGTTTGAAAAGTAGTAAGAGAACTTTCTTCAGATGAATAGATGCTGTCTGTAGGACTTGATGAGACTTTATTCATCATTATATAAATCCATAGACAATCTATTTGAATGCTATCCTCTTGCCATTTTGTGAAATAAATATACTCTTTATCACTATGTTTTAAATCATATGTAGAGAGATGGAGGTTTTGCCTATACTACACCAAACATCTGGAAGAAGAGAATTCCTAGCCAAAGCTTGTTAAAAAGAGATTCATAAGCAAAGTATGCCTTTGACTTGTGAAAACAGATTCATGTCCAACATCTTGAAGAACTCACACAAGTATGTTTATGTTTCAAACATGGCTTAGAGATCATTAAGATTAAAAGTCAATTAAGTGTGCTCTGTTGTCTTTGCCATCAATTTCCATTAAACCAGACTTGCTTGGCAATTTTAGAGATAAAAGTCTTTAGTTCATTCCCTTGCTAACAATTTGGCAGTTTGGACTTTGTGTTTTTTCCCCAATAAGTACATGATGTTTAAGGAGACTTTTCATGTTAAACCTTCAAATCATCCACCAGGTGATCTTCATTAGCACTTACATAGATGAAATAGAAGTAAAAGCTTCCTCATAATTAATCTTTTTAGTCTTTGTAAATTTTTATGAAATTCTAAGAAGCCACAAGTGCTCAGGTGTTTGTTTTTTGTTTAAATAGAAATTTTTTTTAGAGCAATTTGAGATTGACAGCAGAATTGAGCAGAGAGTTGAGGTTTCCTGTATACTCCCTTCCCCTACACATGCATAGCAACACCCCCCACCAGAAGGCATTTGTTAAAACTGATGAACCTGCATTGACACATCATTATCACCCAAAGTCCATAGTTTACATTAGGGTTCACTCCTGGCGTACATTCTATGGAGTTTGGAAAAATGTGTAATGACACATACACCATTAGAGTATCATGCACAGTGTTTTCACTGCCCTAAAAATCCTCTGTGCTCCACCTTTTATCCCTTCCTCCCCTCCTGGCACCCACTGGCAACCACTGATCTTTTTACTGTCTCTATAGTTTTGCCTTTTCCAGAATCTCATGTAGTTGGAATCATACAGTATGTAGCCTTTTCAGATTGGCTTCCTTCATTTTATATTCATTTAAGGTTCCTCCATATCTTTTCTTTTCGGCACTGAGTACTATTGCATTGTCTGGATGTACCACAGTTTATTTATCCATTCACCTACTGAAGGACTGCTTAGAGCATCCACGTTTTGGCAGTTATGAATAAGGCTGCTATAAACATGCATGTGCAGGTTTTTGTGCAGACATAAGTTTTCAACTCTTTTGGGTAAAAACCAAGTAGTGCAATTGCCGGATTGTATGGTAAGAGTATATTTAGTTTTGTAAGAAACTGCCACCCTATCTTCTAACATGGCTGAACCATTTGCATTCCCACTAGCAATGAATGAGAGTTCCTGTTGCTTCTCCATATCCTCTCCAGCATTTGGTGTTGCAGTGGTACAGATTCTGGCCATTCTGATAGGTGTGTAGTGGTACCTAATTATTGTTTGAATTTGCATTCCCCTGATGACATATGTGGAGCATCTTTTCCTATGCTTATTTGCAATCTGTATATCTTCTTTGATGAGGTGCCTCTTAAGAAATTGACCCATTATTTAAGTGAGTTGCTTGTTTTTTGATTATTGAGTTTTAAGATTTCTTTGTATATTTTGATTAACAGTCCTTTATCAGATATGTCATTTGCAAATATTTTCTCCCTGTGGCTTGTCTTCTCATTCTCTTAACGTTGTCCTTCCCAGAACAGAAATGTTCAATTTGAATGAAGTCTACCTTATCAATTATTTTTCTTATGGATTATACCTTTGGTGTTGTATCTAAAAAGTCATGACCAACCTTAAGGTCATCTAGGTTTTCTTCTATGTTATATTCTAGGAGTTTTATAGTTTTGTGCTTTACATTTATATGTTATCCATTTTAAGTTAATTTTTGTGAAGGGTGTAAGGTCTGTGTCTAGATTCATTTTTTTTTTTTTGCACGTGGATGTCCAGTTATTCTAGCACCATTTGTGGAAAATAATATCTTTGCTCCGTTGTACTGTCTTTGCTCCTTTGTCAAAGATCAGTAGACTGTAGTTATATGGGTCTATTTCTGGACTCTCCATTCTGTTTATTCCATTGATCCATTTGTCTGTTCTTTCTCCAATACCACACTGCTTTGATTACTCTAGCCTCATAGAATCTGGGTAAATTTTTAAATTGTGAAATATAACAAACATATAGAAAAGTACATAAAAATAAGTGTTAAATTTAACAAGTAGTGCTAAAGTAACCACCTACTTTAATTATTCCCCAGAAGCACCATATTTCTTTCTGTTTCTTCTTCTCCAAAGAAATAACCACTATCATGACTTTTCTTTTTCTTTTCCTGCTTCTCTTTATGGTATGGTTTACCATCTACATATGCATCTCAAAACAATGGAGTTCAATTCAGTTTGTTTTTGTATTTTATGTAAATGGACTCATCTTGTAGATGCTTTGCATCTTGCTTCTTTTACACAATATTAGACTTGTAAGATTCATCAATGTTGCATGTAGCTGAGGATCATACATTTTCATGACTATGTAGTGTTCTGTTGTATAAAGGAACCACAATTTATTTGTCCAATCTTCTTGTTATGAAGTTGGGCAGTTTCCAGTTTGGGAACATTATGAATAAAGATATTTTGAAGATTCACGTATGTATTTATCCTGTATATGTGTGTGAGAAATACACATACACATGTACATTACATATATGATATATACAATATATATAATATGCAATATATATAATTTCTGTATGTGTACCTTGGTGCATATAAGCATGCATTTCTGTAGGAAAATATATCAAGGAATGGAATCCTGGGTCATTTATAGCTTTACCTTTACTAGACAAAGGGAGACTGTTTGATAAGGTGTATGAAAACTGTATGAGAGTTCCTGTTGCTCCACATCCTAGCCCCAACCACATGGTATTGTCAACCTTTCCAATTTCTTCCAAATATGAAGGCACTATAATGGGATCCTTGCATTTTCCTGATTACTAATGAAGGTGAGCACTCTTTCATATGTAGAAGATACTTGAATTTTCTTTGTCTGCTGTATCTCTTGATGAAAAGTATTTTGTAAAAGGCGTTTTTGAGCACCTCTTAGGGAGCCAAAGGCCTCATAAGTTAAAATATTCGCTATGACATGTTAGTGAGAAAGGCTGATAATACCCTGGAGCACTCAATGAAGGGCTTTTCTGAGAATCTATAGAACACAGAATGCAAATATTAGCTTGGATTCAGTGTCGTTGTTGTTATTTCCTAGTCTATAGCTTTCGGCATCCCTACCCAACATTTTTATAATTTGGGACTGCCTCTGAGACTTTTTTTGGTTCTGAAAATGTTTAGCAATTTGACTGTGTTTGTACAGTTTTATTCCTTCCTAAAACCCCTTTTACCCTGCTTATCCTAGAAGTCATTGTCAATGCTCTTAAACTGATCAAGAACATAATTTATATTAGTCTCTAAATAGCCAGGCTTCATACCTTCTTGCTTCCCACTCTCCTCCCATCTAATCTCTCCCTAAGGCTTAGCAATAGAACATGCAGCTCGGCATGGTTAGTGGGAGTCTGAACATTCAGTGCTGGTGTCTCACCTCTCTTCCTTCACATGGGCTTTCTGCAAGACTCTCCTTTCCACCATCTGAAAAATAACTTTAATGTATTGCAAAAATTCTTGAATTTATAACACTTTTCAGTTTATAAAAGACTATATAAAGGCTCTGCCTCACAGTCTGTAAGGGGTGCAAGGACAATGAAACTCAGAGGATAAAATAACATACTTAAATTCACTCTACTATTACATGGTGAATTCGAAATTAAAAACCTGGTTTTGTAACAGCCAGTCCAGGCCTCCTTTTATAGGTAGCATAATACAAGAGTGCAGTTGCCTGTGTTTGAGTTCCAGCTCCGTGCTAGCTAGCTGAGTTACTGTGGGCAAGTTACTGAGGCCCTCAATGCCTCAGTTTCCCCAGCAATAAAATGGGCATAATAAGAGTTGTGTAGATTCAATGGATTAATACACATAAAAGTGCTTAAAACTGAGCTTATCAACAATATAAATGCTCCATAAATGTTAGCTCTGTTGTTTTCTTCCTTATTATTTAGTATTAAAGGGCAATGACACGTTTATCGAGAAATAATAAGAGAGCCACAAGAACGAACAGTGATTTTGTGGTCACACCTATCAGCCTGAATCAACTGCTTCAATTTCTTCATCTATGAATATAAAAATAAATAAATAATCAGTAAGTATTGTAAAGCTAACATATAGTGTTGACGAAAACTTAATACCAATGTCTTTCTCTTGATGAAATCAGTATCATCATCAGAGCTGAGCTAATAATCTGGAATCATACAGATTCCAGAACTCTGGAACTCATAATTCCACCCAGCCCACCTAGCACATTTGTGCCAGAAAATATAAATTACCACAGTTGCTTGAAGTGTGGTACTCGGGGTTTCCACGCAGCAGAGACGTCTGATAGAAGTGTGCATTAATAGATATCCCCTTAAAGGCAAAATAAGGCTATTCCACACTGTATTTTGAACTTCTACAATAGTCTAAGACCTGCGAGGAGCAGAGAAGATGTTATGATGAGTCCCTGCTATTCTTTTGAAGAAAAGGCCTACACAACTAAATGATTAGAGCAAAGAAAAAGGATGACACAATAATATAGTGCTCTGTAGGGGCAAGGACAACGTCTTATTCATCTTTGTGTTCCTTGAAACTAACAGATAAGTGATTATTAGTGAATGAGTTAATTAATTGCAGTAGAAAAAGGAAAGATAAATATAGATGGACATCGTTGATCCATTAAGTAAGTGTGTATTGAGTGCCTAGGAATTGTACTAGGCTTGGATCCTGGAAAATGGATTAAGTCGGTCCCAAATTTCCAGGAACCAGCAGCCAGGGGTGTTAAACAGAAAGGTAGATGATAAATTACATTCCAGCATGCTGTGGATGTGTAAATGCCATTCCAAGACTGGAGAAGAAGATCAGACATTCACCCAGAAAGGAAAATCTCAGAGCCAGGGCCTCAAGAATGAGAAGTTAGCTAGATCAGGAAAGATGCACATGGTTTGATAGTCCAAGCAAATATTGCAGTGCGAAAGGCACAAAAGAGCCCCAAACAGGTTGCAGTATGTGGCACAATGGGTGATGGGGAAGGGATGAAAGAGATGGTTAAAGAGAAGCAACTTATTATGAACTGCTAAGAAGTCTTGAATGTTATGCTAAGAAGCTTGGACTTTTTAAAAAGACTTTTAAGCACTGGGGCACCACTGGGTGATTTTGTTCAAGAGGAGAAATATCAAGCCTTAAGTTTTATCGTTTTTTAATTTTGACACAGTTTAGAGTTGCATATTTATACGGTTCTTTGTAAGGATTTTATTTTGTATTTTTACTTTTTAAAAAACCAAATATAAGCGTTTTCTGGATCATGTGCCTGGATTTTGCCTTTGTATTTACTAACGCATGAAGGATTGCATTAGCCACACATAATCACCTGAAGAAAAGTATCTAACTTTTAGCTCCAGTTTTTCTCATATGGAGACTGTCTGCCTCTGAAGGGTGGTGGACATGTTCTTAGAAATCTGTGACCTCTCAAATTTGAGAAATGCTGATGTGGAGATAGAATTTGGAGTGAGTAGGGGAAATGACAGCCACCAGGAAAACCAGTTCAGAGCCTACTGCAATAATCACATGAGAAATGAAGAGGACTTGAACCAAGGGAGCTCAGAAGAGAGGGAAAAAATTCGATAGTTATTTATGGAATAAGATGGCAAAGCTTGAGAGAGAGTATCAAGGATCATGCTTGGATTTCTGGCTTCAGGGACTGGGTGAGTGAGTGAGTGATGGTGGCATCTCAATTATATAACACAGCTAGCTAGTGGACAGGGTAAATGACAAGGCTGGAAATGTGGAGTTTGAGGTGTCTGTTCCACATTCAGGTGGAGATTTGTGGCATCCGTCTAAGTTGGAGTTTTCAGAACATAAGTAGGTAAATATTTTGGGGGGTAAATGTACTCACCGGGGCAATGAGTAGGGTGAGAAAATAAAACTATAAATAAAGAAGAATCCAACAGAGATTGAAAAAGAGTGACTGAGAGTTAGGCACAAAACCGGGAGATGGTATTCTCAAATCCAAGGTAGGAGAGAATTCCCAGAAGGATTGGAATTTCTGGAAAATCTTTGGGAAGAAGGCATTGGTTGAACTGGGTGTGGAAAAGGCAAAGGGGATTGGTAGGGCAGAAAGGAAAAGGTATGGATTCTGGGTTGAGAAACATTATAAGCAAAGTCTCGCAGACAGGTATATAAAATTTATACCAGAGGGTTCACTGGAGTAGACAATACAGCATAGGGCTGAAAGGTGGGCTCTGAAACCAGACTCCTTAGGTTTAAATTCCAACTCCCCACACGTGCCATGTGATCCTCCACAAGTTATGTAACCTTCTAAGCCTCAGTCTTCTCATGTGTAAAATGGGGCAGTAATAGTACATTCTTCATTAAATTGTTTATTTTTTACTCTCCTGTTTAGACCCCTTGCAAAAGGCAGGATGATTTCATATATACGACATTGTTTTTAGCTGCCGCTGAATATTTTATACTTTGTCTTTCTACCATCCCAACCCTCATTTATATTTTTACTTTTGAGGATATTTTATGTTAATAAACAGAAGTTTTAAACTGTTTATATAACCTATATATAAGTATATTAAAAATATACAAATGTATTTTATAAATTCTTAGCAAGTCTTTTCCTACCCCAGTATATTTACCTATCTTTCATTTTAGTTCTTTATAGATTTACATTACATGTTTAATTTTTTGATAATTATGGAATTTATTTTGTTGTAAGTCAGGACTCTGATATTCTTTACTAAATTTCTTAAATTTTGAGAGCACTATTTATCTAATAATCTATAGTTTCTAATAAAGCCAATAAGGCTTGAGATGTCACTCCCATATTTTACTAAATTTAAGGATGATTGGTTCTGTTTGTTATCTCTGTAGTCTGCTCCTGTACAAAAAGCAGCGTGTTATAATTATTATGGAGAAAAAAATACATTTTATTATCTGAGAGAACATGTGCTCTCTTAACTAATCTTATTTTACAGAATTTTCTCAGTTATTCTCGCTTGGTCTTGCTAATATATAGTTAATTTTAAAATTATAAAAATTAATTTTATAATCTATTTGGAAGTTCTCCTCAAAAAATCCCATTAAGATTTTTATTGAAATTGCTCAAGTTGCTAATTAAGCAGTTTATAAGTACTATGCAACTGCTTATGAAACCCCTGCCAACCATCTAAGAAACTTCTAGTTCTTAAATTATAAACATTCACAGTCAACAAAGGATCACCAGACGTTTGAAGAAAACCAATAGCATGGACAAAAAGAAACTAATGAATGAACAAAACGAATGTATTTTCTGTTTCCAGAAGAAACAGCGATAATAAAAAGTATAGAAAAAACCTTAAAATATTAAATTTTCAGAGAGATTAAGGGGAAGAGTATATTCAGTAAGTATGATCAGGTTTCTGTGACATAGGAGCAGGATGCAAAAAGAAAATTGGAAGATTGGATAAAAGACTGGACATCCTTGAATATTGGATTAGTCAATCAGATCTCCCAGAATGTAGAGCAAAAAGACAAGAATATAAAATATGATGGAAAAGTTAAGAGATATGAAGAGTGCAATGGGAGTGGGGGAGTCAGAAAGGGCAGGGAAAAATAATTGAAAAGAGAATACCTTGACCTGAAGAGTGACTCAAGTCCTCAGATTGAAAAGGTTCATCTCACGCCCAACAGGGGGAAAAGAATACACACCAAGACACATGCTGATGAAATTTTGGAATTCCAAGGATAAGAAATTGATCCGAAAAGCTTCTAGAGAACAAAAAAGGATCTTTCAAAGGTGTCAGCCCTCTCATCAGCAAAGCTGGAAGCTGGAACAGACTAGGCAATGTTTCAAAGTTTTGAGGAAGATTAATTAGAATCCCAAATTGATAGCCAAACAATCAAGTGTTAGGACAAACTAAAGATGCATTTAAACATATAAGGGCTCGAGTTTACAAGTTTACCTCCTACATTCCTTCCTAAAAAACATTACTTGAAGACATATTTGAGCAAAACGAAACAACGAGAATCCTACACAGTAGACAACCTAGGGTGCATAGAGCACTAGACCAACCCGGGTGTCTTATGAAGATGCATCCCAGGATGACAAGTACGTGTAGTACACCTAGACCTCAGGGAGCCTCGATGAAAGAGTTGTCACAGGGTTCCAAGAACAATGTCTTCAAGAAGACCGGGAGGCGGCCCAGCGGCCCAGTGGTTAAGTGCTCACGTTCTGCTTCAGCGGCCCGGGGTTCGCTGGTTCAGATCCCAGGTACAGACATGGCACTGCTTGTCAAGCCATGCTGTGGTAGGCGTCCCACATATAAAGTAGAGGAAGATGGGCATGGATGTTAGCTCAGGGCCAGTCTTCCTCAGCAAAAAGAGGAGGGTTGGCAATAGTTAGCTCAGGGCTAATCTTCCTCAAAAAAAAAAGAAAAAGAAGAAGAAGAAAGTAGCTATCATCCGTCAAATTGCATAATTGAGAATCTTTTAACATCTTAGGGCAAAATTAATTGCATTAAAATTATAGATTAATCTATCTTTATAATAATGCGTGTTCCCACCCAGGAAATTAGATATATTTATATTTTTCTAGGTTTTTACAATGTCCTTCAGTGAAGTTTTACAATATTATTTATACAAGATTTTTACTTTTTTATTGCTTATTTCTACATATTTTATATGTTTTATGACTATTGTAAATTAGATACTTCATTTTCTAACTGGTTATTGCTGGCATATGGAAGACCTATTGTGTATGTGTATTTTATAATTCTTTTCCTTTCTTATAAATCATGATATTCTCCCTTTCTTATACATTTTAATTGATTCTCTTGACTTTTGAGTTATAGAATTGCCTTGTGAAAATATAATTTTCCTCCCTCCTTTCAAACATTTGTTCTTCATGTTTGGTTCTTTTATTTGATTGCTTAGGTTAGAATTTCCTAACAGTAGGCAGTCTTGTCTTGTTTTTGAGTTGCTTTATTAATTATAGGTGTTGAGTGAAAGTGGCTTACTAGCATGATAAGGAACCATGCTGTTCTTCTTCTTTTTTTTTTCTGAGGAAGATTGGCCCTGAGCTAACATCTGTGCCAATCTTCCTCTATTTTGTATGTGGGTTGCCACCACGGCATGGCTTGATGAGTGGTGTGTAGGTCCACACCCAGGATCCAAATCTGCAAACCTGGGCCGCCAAAGTGGAGCATGCTGAACTTAGCCACTACACCTTGGGGCCAACTCCCTCGTTCTTCTGTTCTTATTGTACTAAGAGTTCTATTTTCTATCAGGAAAGGATAGGAGTTCTATCAAGTGTGATGGGCTACACTATGGACATTATTAAATATTAGGAAAAAGATTATGGATTCAGTTTTATGCTATAGGGGACCAATAGAGAATAAATATGATTTTGAAGAAAAGATATAGAAAACTGTTTATTAATTCAACCAGCTAGTGATAATTGTATAACAATGTGGACAAAGGTAGAGGAAATAAATACAGAAGGACTGAACTTAAGAGATGGGTCAGATAACAAATCTACTTTCCTTACTTGATTTCTACTTGCCTATAAGACTCCAAATATTTGATAACAAAACATCTTAAAATCTATATTGATATTGAATGGAATTTGCACATAACTGCTAAAAACAGACCTACTTTTCCGAGACTTATCATGAATACTTGTAAAAAGCAAAACTGAACAGCAGGAAGTTATTACTCCCTAAAGATAGGACAGCATTCAACTTTCTCTTCTAAAATAGAGAATACCAATAATTGATACTCTAGTATTTCTCTCAACAATTTTATAGTTTCTAGAAAATATTGCTTAAATTATATTTGGCTCCAACACCATCTATTTGGGTGATTTTTGAAATGTTTCAAATGAAAAATAAATGATTTTCTTATTATGGATGATTTGACATTGCTTAAAAACATGAATTCTCCTTGGACACAGTAGGAATTTATGTTTTTTCCTCACTGTCCTATAGAAAATAAATTTCCAATCAAAATAATCAACAATTTGAGGGGGCTGGCCCCGTGGCCGAGTGGTTAAGTTCACGCGCTCCGCCGCAGGCAGCCCAGTGTTTCGTTGGTTCGAATCCTGGGCGCGGACATGGCACTGCTCATCAGACCACGCTGAGGCAGCGTCCCACATGCCACAACTAGAAGGACCCGCAACGAAGAATATACAACTATGTACCGGGGGGCTTTGGGGAGAAAAAGGAAAAAATAAAATCTTAAAAAAGAAAAAAAATCAACAATTTGAGTATTAATGTTTACTTGAAATTAATCTATTCCTGTTTCATTAGAAGTGTGTAACACATAAAATTCTTGGGATATTGATGAAGACTTTTCTTATTTTTCTCCTTCAAAGTGGCTAATAGGTAGTATCAAACCATGATTTTAGTTTTAAGATTTTACCTAGTTCATTATATTTAGGATAAGCCTATGTATTTATTTACTATCTCCTTCATATTAATAGTACAGATCTTGAATTACAATGAGTTTCATGGTTGTATTAGAAGACTAAATAGAATGTCGGGAAAGTTTCACATTTCCTGTTTGTGAATCTGACTTCCATGCCTGTCAAGATTGGTACAGATTCAAGTCTGTTTTCAATAAACTTCAAAGAAGATCAAAACCAGGGATCATCGATATCATTGCTCTCTCCATAGCTGTTTGGGGCCCCTGCTTTGCCCTGCAGCCTTTGCCTAAGGAGGCAGCCACATTTTCCAGCTGAGTACTTGCTTCCACAGGTTTTTTACAACTTTAGGAAGTGAGTGGCAAGAAACAATAGAAAGATGTTGGTAGACGGAGAGATATGCTCCTTCACCATCTGGTGAGCATTCTGGAAATGGAGACAAATACCACACAGTCAAGGAGTGAAGTCATTTTATAGGAAGTTTGGCTTCGAGGATTAACTTAAGAACTCTGAGAGCAGACCATATTGTAGTGATCAATTCAACATGACTCTTTGTGGTTTTTAGTAAAATACAGACTGTTTACACTGGA
Source organism: Equus quagga (assembly GCF_021613505.1). NCBI lineage: Eukaryota > Metazoa > Chordata > Mammalia > Perissodactyla > Equidae > Equus > Equus quagga. Next base: position 77,316,610 of record NC_060275.1, read on the forward strand.
AGGGACAATAGAGATGAGTTTAGAGATGAGGAAACTGAGGCCCATAGAGCTCTAGTAGCACGTCCGTAACATTTATTGGAGCCACATATCAGAATCCACATTCCAAAATGTGCAACTGCTGTCTTAGGGAATTTGCAGTGACACATTCTGAGGTCATGCAGGAAATGGTCCAGAGCAAAGCGATAGCAATTAGGTCAGTAGCTTGAGAGAATGCAGTCTCCCAGGATTGGGAACATGGAAAGTGTGTGTGTGTGTGACTGTGTAGCATCCTTGTTCTATGTGTCATGTTTCCAGCTGAGCTGTAATCTGTGCAGATAGAAGCCACAGCCTACTTTGGCCAGTAGTCCCTAGTGCTGCTTCTTGGTGTGAATGAATTTTTTTTTTTGGCCATTTCAAACTTTTTAGGGTATCAGGCCAATGAGATGATTAAAAAATTTAATGTGTGTATTTGTGTATAGAAATTTATTGGAAAAAATATTTTTTTACAGTAATAAACATTAGGTTGTAGAATTATACATGCTTTTTCTTTGTCTTCTCTACTTTTTTGTATTTCCTAAGATTTCCACCATGAGATTTTCCTTTAAAATGTGGTTTTATTACATAAGTAATAGGTAAGTACTTTCACGTTATAAAATACTTAAAATGTTACAGAATATGGGAAAGTCCATCTTCATGTTCCTTTAGACTTGCTCTCCTTGAAAGTAACCACTTAGCGATGGATACAGTTTGGTGTATATCCTTCCAGAATTTTTAATTGACTATTTATATATTACAATTATGGAAAATCTTTTACCGAAAGTGATATGCTACATGTTATTGTGCGACTGGTTTTTATATTTAATATGTTTTGGGGATTCTTTTCTTTCCGTACATATGAATCTATTACCAATATTCTTAAATTGTATGTATGTCAAATTTCTCATTTGTCTTCTTATTGATGGACATTTTTTAATATTACAGGCAGCACTGCAGTGAACACTGTTGTGCATGCTTGCTTCCACATGGCATTGATTTTTAAATCAGTGCCCTAGTCATAAAGACAGAAAGAAAGACCACTAGCAGGCAGATGAACGTAAGTGAAGAAGAGGTTAAAGGAGATAGAGTCAGATGTTTCTGGAGAACAGAATATTCATCCTCTGTGTCTCATCAGATGCCACAAAAGATTCAGATGCTCACTTAGGAAATAGCAACTTCACTTGCAGAATACAGATTTTTAGGAATTCAGGGGCTCCTAAGAAGAAGTTTGGGTAATAATCCACACCGCTAAGATGGTGTTTGCCTTTGTCGTTCTTGTTCAAGAAAGAGTGAGCTCTGAGCTGCAGACAGAAGGTTGCTGTCTTGGAGTGGGGAAGGGAGGGAGCTGTGTCTGACGGGTCGAGAGGACGGGCTCTCTGCCAGTCTGTCCCTAAGTTGCGGGGCCTGTGCCTGCAGCCGTCTCCTGAAGCAGCTGACTGATCATATGCATGTGATAGCCCTCAGGTGTGTTTGAGAAAAGACAATGCTGGGAACTCTTGCCAAATCTTGAAAATGAGCTGTCAGTCTGACTCATGTACAGTATGGTGTAGCTGCTTCAGCTGCCTACAAGTCTCTTTCACAATTCAAAACAAATTAGAGAAAAATGGGGGGAAATTTTTTCCCTAAGGAAGCAAAGTGACAAAGAAGAATTTTAAAAATCATGGTTGTATTGAACGCACCTTAGAGATAACTCTTTAATTTATTTAAAACTTCAGTTCTCTAAGAACTAAGCCAATATTAGTTTTCATTTTGTTAAATATTTACTCTATGCAGATATTATGCTAACAGCTTTATATATAATGCCTTTTTAATACTCAGAAGAGCCCTATAAAAGCTATCACAACTTTACAAATAAGAAACCTGAGACCAGAGAGGTTAAGTAACTTGACCAATTGTCACACACCTTATAAGTGGCAAAGCTAGGTTCTGAACTCAAGTTTTTATGTATTTAAAATTCTGACTGTTAACACTAGACTGGAAATGAACTCTTATTTAGTTGGTAATCAAATGTTTTCATATTGGTGGCAATTCCAGCAAGAATATAAAATGTTCCACATACTATATATATGTGTGTGTTTTCACTCACGCACACATGCACACACATATATTGTCAATTAGTACTACTTTGTGGCATATTATTGCTTTGAATTGTGGTGTCTTTTATGAGATATTGAAATGCTGCATTATAGATAAGACCATGTAGCAGTAAGAAAGATAAGGTGTTTACTTTTGTGTGTGTCAATCGTACTTTCATTTTGTTTGCTTGTTTTTGGTGAGGAAGATTGGCCCTAAGCTAGCATCTGTGCCAATCTTCCTCTATTTTGTATGTAGGACGCTGCCACAGCATGGCCTGTGTAGGTCTGTGCCAAGGGCCATGAAAGCAGAGTGCATGAACTCAACCACTGTGCCACCGGGCCAGCCCCACAATCATGCTATCTTGTCTGAGCTTTTGAGGAGGGAGAGGGAGGGTGGAGATAAGCAGAGAAGATTAGTTGGTATGTATTATCCTGAAATCTGAGTTATTTGACATTTTTAAAACTAAGCATTGATTGAATTTTATGAACATAAATTGGCAAGAAAATTAATACCATCTGCTCAGTAACAATTCTTTGCTCTTAGCAAAGAGCATTTGTTTCAGCTTGAGAGTAATAATCGTATTTATCAAACTTGCTAATGGCGTGAACCATATATAAATCGTCAGGCTCATAAAGGTGTATATTTCAGTTACCAGGTGCTCTTCAGGTCCCACATTTTTATGTGTTTATAGAGTTAGCTTATTTTTTCCTGTTCTTCTTATTGTCACTGGAGACTTCAAACAGTCAGTCTGGTGTTTTCTTCGATTATACAGCAACATAATTGTTTCCACAGAGTACAAATCAGGCACTTTTTATATTAGGTTTTTTAAGTCCTTGTTCTCTAGATTTAAATTCCACTGTTTTATTAATGGGAATAAGTTTTTCTTTTATTTACTAAGAGGCTCCACCTATAGCAGGGGATATGTGTTATTTTCCTTTTTATAAATGTCAGTGTAAAGTATGTTCTGTATAAAATATAAATTACTGATAGGAAAATGGCCATTTTAGTTTAGCTTGATTGCCAAAATGAGCCAGGGGATTCTGTTTGATTAACTTTAAGGAAACTATAGTGTTCTTTTGTCTCTTTAACCCTCTAGTTTATTCCAAGAATTCTCAGCAGATTGCTCAAGAGCTCCAAAGTAAAGCACGATTCTTGAAAAGTCCTTTCTAGAGGGATCTGCAATGGCATTTAGGACTGCCAAGCATCAGGAAATAGAAAAAAAGAGAAATAAACTACCTCATTTACAGAGAATGTTGTTTTAGGTTAAATCACATAGAAAAAAATAGTATGAGTCTCTAAAAAATAACTGAAAAATATGGATAAAAATAAAATAAATAGATTGTGGAAAATATGTAGAAAAATTAAAATAGTATTCTGAAAGATAACACATCTGCCTAATGTCAATCTTAGAGAAATGGTGAGAATCTTTTGAATGCTCTATATCTGTAAGAAGTAATAATAGATTTTGAAATAATCCCATATTATAGAAAGTCTTTTCTTCTTATGCACCTGATTCTAAATAAGCAAATGTTTGAAGAAAATCTGTGATTTTTTTCATTTATAAGAAATTCAGCATATTAATGAATACCTATTTAGTTGAGTGAGAAAATAAGCAAAATCTGACAGAATGAGTTTTCTTTGCAACAAATGTGCATACTAGTAATTTGAAAGATTTTAAAAAACAACTAACATTCTGTTCAAAAGGAATCAAGGTGATAAAGAGTAGTTTTGTGTAATCTCAAATACTGAGTCGAAAGTATATCCAGTGTCCAAAAGAGTACGCTAAAAGAAGAAAGAAATTAAAGTTGAAAAAGGAGAGGTTTCAGATAATTTAATCCAAAATGTAATGACTTTTTCAAAAGAATAAATTTGATAATGTAAACCAAGCCAAGATGAGATTAGTCATAAATTACACATGGTAATACACATGGTACTCTTTTTCTTCTTATTTTTCTCTCTCTGTTCCCCATTAGGTGGTTCCTGTCCTTGGAAAATAATTACATGGCATTTCTCCCATCCTATGCTTATGGTAGACAGACAAAATTAAGAAATTGTACTTTTTCTGTGGACCTCAGAATCCTTCTTAACAAAGCACTTCGAAGGAGCCACTAGCAAAGATTAGAACTGAGTCCCAATTGTGTCTCCTAGATCTTCTGATCAGTTCTTTTTATTCTTGCTCTTAGGAAAATAGTCTGTCTATAGTGTGGAGTAAGGAACTGTGTGATATAATAAAAAATGCTCTAAAAGAAGTCAGAACATTCTGTCCTAATTCTGATTCCATCATTAAGAGTGGAATCTTTGACGACTTACAATTTCTCTAGGACTGATTTCCAATCTGTAGAATTAAAGGAGTTAGGCTAGACTCTCTTTCTAAAATCCTGTCCAGTTTCAACTTTTTATATTCTATACCTTCAGCAACGCCCAAAGACTTCTCATCATTCCCGAAATACGCATTTTTTTACATCTGTAGCATTTTGCACATTCTTTTTTTTTCAGCCTGGGATGCCTTTGTCACCTTTGCAGCCTAGCAAAACTATTACTCATCTTCAAGATCCAGCTCAAATGTCAGCTCGTTAGCCTTCCCCACCTCCCCCAACGCCCCCTTGCTCACTGGTCAAGTGAGTTGTCCTCAGCTTCTTGCTCCTGATGGAGATCAGTCCTTATTGTTTTATGGTTATTTATTGATCCGTTTTTTCCTGAAAATCCTGTAAGGAAGGCGCTTGGATCCTTGGTATTTGTGCTCTCCGGGATATGATGTTTCATATATGTCAACTGTTCAATGGGAGTTTACTGAATTAATCTAGTTAAACATCAATATCTGCCTGTTACAAGTTCAAAGCCTAGTGATTGACGATTGATCTTTGTGTGATTTTAAATGCGTGTATTTTGGTGAAATATTCGAGGTAAGTTTCATTACATCTGTTCCATCTAATCAATTCATGGCCTGTGTACATTCTCAACCATAGGAACCACAGATTACTCAGCGGGCTTTGAGATCAGTCGTCCTAAAGATATTGCAGGTGATCGGTTAATACACTAACAAAGAAAAAGCTCATGCAGATAAGCCAGGAAAACACTAATGTTTCAATGTTAAATGGTCAGAGACATGTACAGATAATTCACAAAAGAAGATATAGGAATAAGTTAGAATATTAAAAAAACATCGGGTAACCACCTTAGTAGACAGGTAAAGCTGAATTCTATACTAGCGTTGGGAAAAGCCAAAAAAGCAATCGCAAGAATAGTGCAAAACAACCAAAAGACTCAAAAATCAGCCATACCCAGTACCTAAGAAAGTAGGGTGAAGACTAAAACTGTTTAAGAAGCAGTTAGTCCTACAGATTCTGTCTTAGGTTCTGTGGAGCAGTGTGACTGTCCCTCATTCACTCCAGCAAAATACTGGACATTTAGTCTCAAAAGGGTAATAACCCCAGTCTTCATAACAGAGAAAGTTATTTATTGAAACACCATCAGATCGAGTTAATAGTGCCAAGAATGGAATCTGGATGAAGACTAACAAGGCCATCTGGAAGTGTGAGTCATTTGAGCACCATGGGCACGAGGCTCCATGCAAGTACTAGCTGTGTTGACAGTGACTGCTGTTTTCGTGGTTGCTCAGGAATCTCCCAGGAAAGAAGGAGAGAGCTTCCCTGTTGGATGAAAGATGAACTTTCTGTCCTGGAACAGAATCCACAGATAGTATGAGTGATAAGGAATGGGTTTTTATTAAGGTAGAAAATTATGGTTAGGATGATGGTAGGAGCATCACTGAAATATCCCTGGACCAATGTTTAGTCCTCTAATCGCATCTTCTGGACCTACTGGAGCATCCACGCTCTCACATGGAACATATTTGCTGTCAACTTTTCGTTCTCTTTTTTGTACAATACTGTGAAATCTGCTAATCTTGATGTACCAAATCTCTCAACACTGAATTATTATAAAAGAGAGGTGTGTTTCAGTGGTATGGGGAATGGAGAAGGGGTAAGGAGAAAAAAGGATTCAAATTGGTTTTTAGAATGCTTTCCTTTGTTTCACTTGAAAGAAGAAGTAGATAGACATTATTTAGATAACATTATGCCCCAACTCCACAGAACTATTTGTCATTCCTCCAAGAAACCATTTTAATTCTGGCCACTTGAATTTGCACACTTCATTCCTTCTCTCTGAAACACCCTAAGAAACTTTTCCTGCCTGATAAACTCTGCTTACTCTTCCAGACCAAGTGGAAGTGTTCTCTCCAGGGTGAAAACTTCGATGACTCCAGAAAGTAATAATTGTAACAACTATAATTTTATGAACCACCTGGCCCTTCAGCCAATTCTCATGCTATCAGATAAGCTAGGCAGTTTTACCCTCACTTTACACGTGAGGAAACTGAGGGTTGGAAGACTTGAGTACTGGCTCAAGAGCACAGAGCTAGATTTGAAACCCACATCCAAAGGCGAAAACCCCTTGTTTTTTGAAATCTGCATCACCTACTGATCATTTTGTTTTATATTTTTTACATGTTTACCTTCCTCCCTGGACTGAGTCTTTATTCCTTAATGAGAGATAAATTGTCTTTTTGGGGGGAATGGCAGTTTTATATATAACGTTAATCAGATTTAAATTTTTCATTTATTGTTGACATTCCTTGTTTGACTCCACGCTCCGCAGGGCAAGATGCTTAAGCATAGAAACCAAATGTGTTTTAGTCATCATTGAATCTAGCACTCGTCACAGTGTCTGCCACAGATATTGCTCAATATATATTTTTAAGTGAATATATGAATTGACTAACAAATGAGTAAACAAGTGAATGAGGCAGAAGGACTGAGATCCAGCTCTTACCAAAATAATACTTTTTTTTTTACTTTCATTGTCCCCATTGTCTGAATAGTCAGTGATTTCTTAAGCTCCTATGAAATATACTACCTATATCAACAATCTTGTTAACCCAAATGAAATCTATACCCGCAGGGAATCTTAGCATGCTGGTGGGATGTGTGAGGGGCAAGTTTTACTTTTTTGTCAACAAAGATACTGAGACTTCAGAATACTCAGCTGTAGAGATGTCAGATTTTGTATTACCTAAATATAGGCATTTTTTAATCTAGGCTCAAGTAGGCAGTTTTAAGCTCTGGACCTCAAGCCAACGTGATTCGTGTGTTGTCACTATAGGGCCTACAATAGAACTTAGTTTCAGTGATCTTATGAGGTTTTTATAAATCTTCAGTTATTAAAAACTAACCATATCACAGATATTAGCCCAGGGCCACTCTTCCTCAGCAAAAAAAAGGAGGGTCGGCAGAGGATGTTAGCTCAGGGTCAATCTTCCTCAAAAAAACCCCAAAAACTGACCACATAAGAGTAATATAAAAGATTTCATATATTATAAGGCACTTAGCCTATAAGTAACTATAATGTAGTTAGAGTCAATTAATAAATGTGTTTATCTGATAACTTAAAAAGTTCATAAAGTCTAAAAATAGTGGGGTTTTCATGAAAAGAAAGTCCATGTCCTGTTTTTCTTTCTTTTTTTAAGATTAAAGCTTATGAGAAATAAGAGGCAGTAGAAGGTATTAAATTATTTCTTCTGTAACAGCACAATCCCACATCAGATTTTAAATACAAAAGAATAGGCAAAGGAATAATGGCACTGGCTTCAGTTCTAACGCAAATAAGGCAGGAAATTGAGTGAAATCAGTTTTTCCTCTAATCTTTTGTGGAAAAAAGAAATGTGTCATATGGCAAACCCATATGAATCCAATCTGTTTGGTTTATTCATTGCTGCAGTGACATCCAGACTCCAGAAACTGTATCAGAAACCTAGTCAATATCTCAACGCCATCATACAGACTAGAAATATGGTAAGGTATGTGATAACTTACCGCCTTGCAAAAAAACATGTCCTGATTGGGACAGGGTATTGATCATATATATTTTCCTCTCTGGAAACCTATGGCTGTTTTCTACCTTTCAATTCACTCTCCATGAAGGCACATTTTCTCTTCTGTTCTCCATAGAATGAGAAAGAAAAAGAAGAAGAATCAGTGTCTTAAAAATAAAAATCTCTCCATGGTCCCTCACCACTTGGGGACATGACCAGCTTCTCTCCAGCCCCATGTCACAATGTTCTCCTGCACGTGCACCCTCTGCTGTAACAAGTGCAGTGTGTTCATATGACTTTGCACCTTTGCCCATGTTATTCTCTCTGTCTGGGACCCCCTCGTCCTCTATCCACTCTTTCCCCCTCTCCACCCTTGCTCCTCTTCTCTGCCACTAATTCCTCTTGCTTTTGATGTATCAAAAATCACCTCCTCTAGTAAAACCCCCACCCAAGCCCCAGTTAGAGCCTCTGTGTTCTGTGTGTGCTTTTGGAGCCCATATCACAGGGCCACACTAGAATTATTTGTTAGCTTCTCCTTCTCCTTGACCAGACTGTGAGTTCCTTAAGAGCAAGACCTTATCTGTTCATCTTTGCATGTCTAGCATCTTATCCAGTGTTTAGTACATACTACATGTTCAATAAATATTTGTTGAATGAATCAATGGTTTTCCATTAGCAGAGTGAATAAGGTATATTTCTTAGAACAGAATCTGAAAAGCACACAGGAAATAGGACAAGTTTGCTTGAGATAAGAGTACTTTGAGAGGGACCACCTTTGAAACTTCATCTACTTGAGTCTCTTTTGTGTTCTTCATGAACTAGGAATGGTAATTCTAATATCCTATCAAAGGAGGTCTAGTTACCAAGAAACAAAACAAATTGATATAAAATGGACTTTCTTATAAGAGAGTCCCAAGGCATAGATCCTAAGGACAATATTTTGTTGAAATGTTTCAGTAGCTTCCAAATACTCATATGCATGATGTCATACGATCAAAACAGTATGAGCCAAAGGAAGGAACAGGATTTCTAGGTTTTCAGTGTACTTGGTACTCCTTGAAAGGATATCTTATACTAATAAGTACATCTCTTGACAATTACTTTCTGATCTTATTTCCCAAGTTAGATTCGAGATGTTTATTCTGCAAAGAAAACTTTGTGATATTTTATTTTCATTAAAAATGTAACAAGCAGACCACATTTATCCTTTGTGGCCAGGGAATGAAAGGAGCCTTATGTGCAGAAAGCAGCAAAACTCCCAAAATATGAAAATTGGGTGTTGGTGAACTTGAAGTCAGTGTATAAGGCAAGCACAGAATCTTCTGACTTTCTTTTCTTTAATAAAACTTAATTGTTTTCTGTTATGAAAGTAAGGCACACTGTGGACATTTCCACAACTGAAATACTCCTTGCTGTTAGAAATCAGGCTATTTTTTAGAAGGATAGAGAAAAGCTAGTGCCTGAAAAGAAAACTAAGCATGAAGAAGGGACCATCACTGATGGATGTATTAATTATGGTTACTGATTCTCTGATTGAATACATTTTTTAAAAGTTATTTGACAAACATAAAGCAGATGGTTTATTGGTATTTTAGAAAGGAGTAAAAAACTCTAGTTAAAAAGAGACCCAATCTGAATTAACAAATCACCATGTCATGCAGGATATTGAAAATTCACTGCTAATAGATTTATGGCCCGTTGCTGGGTATTTCTCTGTTTGGTTCATTGTGGTAAAATACTGGGACATAGATAGTCTATAGGGCCTGACAGCAATCTCCACTTTAGCAGGGTCAGCATCAGGGCTGGGTGGTTTACTTTAAGAGACTGTGTTGTCTACCTAGCACTCCGTGGACCAATGAGAGCATGGCTAGGACTTTCTGATGATAGCCAGAGAGCTGACCTGAAGAAAGGGCACCAAGGATGTAAATGTCACTTTGCCCAATGGGTCTACCAATTGATTTAAAAAGTACAAACCATTTCTAATGTATTTTAGCAAAATTTTATATTTGGAAGGGAGACTGAATTATAGCATCCTTTAGGATCTTAAAGCTGGATTTTTGTTTCTTTCCAGACTTTGTCTCTTTATCTGTCAGTTTCTATCTCTGTCTCTGTCTCTGTCTCTCTCTCTTTCTCCCTCCTTCTCTCCTGCTGGGTACCAAGAGAAAATATATATATTTTTTTCTTATGTTTCTTTATTAACAACAATAATAACAAGCAAACGCTTGAATTCTGGCTACAATCCAGGTCAGATTCTTAATTTAAATAGCCTCTTCCTTCGAGTTACCTTGGAATTGGGCTCTTATTCCCTCACCATCCTTTTTGTATTTCTAAATGATATTCATCAATTTAAAATAAAGATTTCAATTTCATGCTGAAGAACTAGTAGGATCCCATTCTCGCTTAATTTTAACTTCCTTCTCTTTCATTCCCCACACCTCTGCCACTGAAAAGTAAACTGATTATCTCAATTTTTATGTTCTCTTTTATGTTTTTAAGGCAATAACCAAAACTGCCTTGCTCAGAGGATGATACTCTAGGTGTCAGAATAACTTGAGACGTAGAATGGTTTGCGTCAATTTGTGGTGGTTTTGATCACGTATATCAGTTTTTATAACCTGCCATTCATAATAGATCTCTTCCTAACCTGAACCTGGCCCTAGCTCATCTCAAAAAACTCCTAGCGTAGTTACTAGTACACACTTAGACTCATGTCTTGAAATTTAGTGGTCTGAAGGAAAATTTCCAAAGGCATTATAAGGAAATTTAATTAAGAGCTCATGTTGACCCAGGAATATTATGTACAGCATTGATACATAGTGTAGCTAATAAATTCATTATGCTGCAAATTATACGTGATTTGTTAGTACATTGACCAGTAAGAGTGAAACCTGCCTCAGCAGGAATCTTGCAAAAGGCAAAGCAATGAAAACGTTCATCTCCACTGGGAGTGAACTAACTTGCCACATCTGGGCCATCGATCATAGTAAATGTGTTCAAAACAAATCATACATCTTCCACAGTTCATTGTATTCATCAGCACTTTTGAAGGAAACAGTCCAAAGTAGTCACTTTGGGCCAAGTTTTCAGTACCCTGTGGTTTAGGCAATCCGCCTCAGCTGTCTTTTTCAAGGATGTCTCCTCAGGTAGTTGTACTCTGTGGGCCAGTTTCAACCAAGTCTGAAAGGACAAAAGGGTCTTTATAAAGAAGGACATTACATTCAGTCTTTGAAATTGTTGTCTTCAAAATCAAATCATTGTCTATAAAGTCCCTTAGAATCACTTAGAGCTTGAATGCACGAATAGATCAGAAGACTGAATTTCTCACTCGTGTCCATGCTGACGCTCTTTATGTAGGCAAAAAAGTACAGTGAGTGTCACTCACGTGCATCTCCATGTGTATGAAGTGTGTGTACGCGGAGCGGCAGGAAAGAGCGCTCAAACATGAAATGATTTAACTATTCATTGTCACTGTTCCGATTGCCTCTTTAAAAAAATGTTTTATTTGGAAATAGTTTCTAACTTAATGGGAAGCTTCATGAATAGTCTGAAGCACGTGTGTATATGCATATCCTTCACCCAGACTCACCCATTGTCAACCTTCTGCCTCATGTGCTTTATCATTCTCTTTCTCTACACACACACACACACACACGCTATTTTTCTTCTCTGAACCACCTGAGAGAAGGTCACCCATCATGGCCCTCTATCCTCAAATCTCCCAAATAACCCTCCCAAGAACAAGGACACTTTTCTTTATAACTACAATACAGTTTCAAACATCTGATTGCCGTTGAATATTTCAGCATGACTTATTTATACCTTTTTACCTCAAATTCTAACCTATGTACTGAAACTAATAGAAGGAACAGCTCAACTATCCAAAAAAAAGGTCATGTCACTAACATTTTAAATTTTGCAAACATGGTATATCAGTATTTGGGAAATGACTCAATGCTGGTTTTAGGGAGAATAGATGAGTTAATACAAAGAGAGATTTCCCTTGGTTAATAAATCTTATCTATTTAGTGATGCATCTTATCAATGGCATTACGGTTAGCTGGCATTCATTAGGACAAACAGAACATCTTGTCTTTCTGTGTTTTTGATCCTGTTTTTCCTCTTGTGATCAGATAACCCCAGGTTTTGAGACACGGAAGTAGTTTAATTAGACAGTGCCATTGCCTTGCCCCCTGACAGTAAGCAGTAGAGAAGTGTAAAGGGCACTGGCAATGCTGAAGGGGTCTGGAGAGATCAGGGGTCCTGCGGGGGATCAGCCTGACCCTGCACCACAGCTATCCCTTCACTGAGAGAGAGAGTGGTAGGTCTCTCCCAAAATGGTTCTTATACCTATTTTTACTTGCTATCTTAATAAAAAAAGAATGCAAGTTTACACTGCTGTGAACGAATGGAGCTGAGATTTATGTTTTATCATCTATGCAGCTAATTTTGTTAACTAACCCATTTTGGACAGTGCAGTTTTTTCCCCAAGGGCGCCTGAGCATGCATATCCCTCTCACCCCAGCCTGCCCAGCAATATGTCTGTGTAGTGGGCGATGTGAGTGAGAAGACAGAGCTTCAGGGGTTTAGGATGGGTGGCAAGATTCTCTGTAGGAGGAGGGCAGTGCTGGAGTAATTTGTGAAAAAGGGGTCCCTTGGTAACTGTGGTGGACACGCTAGAGGCACGGTCCTGCAAAGTCATCCAGGAGGCTGTGTGTACATCCAGCCACAGTGTACACAGAGGTGGGCCTCGAGTGTGTGCAAATAAGTTTACTACCCCAGGCAGACTCTTCCTTTATTCTTTCAACAGATTTACATCGAGGGGCACTGTTCCAGGAGCTGGGGATTTGGTGATAAATAAGACAGCCATGGTCTATAACCTTATGGAGCTTACACATAAACTGTTTTGCTTTAAAATATTGTACATTCAGAGGTATTTATGTTCTGACCATATGACCACAATATATCATTCTATAAACCTTTCAGACATGACTTGGATCCATAAGAATTTAGTTTTAAAGCTATTGGATTTGCAGGAGGAGAGAACATTGGTTTTAAATGACAAATCACGGGAAGAAATGATTTTGAAAAGACCCTCCAGCTTTTAATGATTTAACAAGAGCAGTGTGCTTGGAGACCACTGAGTCAGAAAAAATACGTAAACATCCACGTGTTCAAGTGTACAAATGAGTTGGGGGGGGGGCGGCGCTGTGGGAAGGAGAACCTTCCCAAAATAAGAACAGTGTTCTTCATGGCAGTGAAGCCACTTTTTGGTTCATCACAATGGCTTCCAGGCTGGATTGACATCCAGATCAGGCTGGAAAGACAAATACCTGAACCCTAAGGGAAGCTCCAGGGTGGTTCTCGTTGGGATTTGTTGGCCATATTCTCTAGAAATCATTTTCAGATCCTTCCGGAGCAAGCTCTTAACTCACAATCCATTACTGCACAAGATCTCCAAATTACAGTAAGCTAGAAACAGTCATCCAATATCTAAATTTCAGCCTGGCCTACGTGAACACACTTCTCCGTGGCAAAACTAAGCCATGGTCCTAGATCATAGCTGAACAGGAGTTTTGTTCTTGGTGTTTGTGTTAGTAGAGATTGTGTTTGGCTGTGAATACAGAGATTTAAAGTAGGAGTGGCTTAAACAAGATGGATGTTTATTTCTGTATCATGTTAAAATCTGAAAGTAGGAAGTCTAGAGCTCATGTGGCAATACCATTCTGTAAAGTCTTCAAGGACACATCCTCCTTCCGTTATGTTGCTGTTAGATGTGGCCTCTATGCCTAAATTCAACTCATGGTCCAAAATGGCTGCTCCAGCTCCAGCCATCAACTTCATATTCCAGCCAGTAGGAAAGATAAAAGAATGAAGGACAGATAAAATATCTATGACAGATGTCTTTTAATGAAAGTTCCTGAAACTTCCACATAACACTTCTACTTCCAACCAGTCACGAGAACTTAGTTATTTGGTAACACCTAGATACATAGGAATCTGGGAATTTTCTCTATTTTGAGCAGTCATATGCCTAGGTAAAAACTGGGATTCTAATACAACTGATGAAGTAAGGCACCAGCATTAGGGTACAGCTATCAGTCTCTGCCACAATGTTGCCTATTAATGATGTTGTGTGTGTTTTAAATACTTAATGTCAGTCTGCAGTACTGTATTTGCAATGTCATTTATAGTATGATCTTTTACAGGATGAGCTTAGTAGCTGAAGTGTTCAGGAAAGTTGTGGTAGGTTCTGCTAGAACATTCTACCCACCTGGGTAAGGGCCTAAAGATTAAATTTGCTAGACTAATGGCCAATTAATTGTAATGGAATGTGGCAATAGATTCTCTGTCTTGAGGCTTACATGTCCCCCTGAAATTGAAGAAAGGAGAAACTCGTAGCACAAAATAAATGTAGCTTGAGTTCTTAAAACTGTTTGATGCTCTTCATGTTTTTACCAACTCATAGCCTCGTTTAAATTTGAGTCACAGGTACATTTTGAACTCATGGTAGAAAGAGTCCCAAAGTGTCACAGGAGAATTACTCTGCTTGTTCTAACAAGATTGTGTCCCAGCAGGAAAGCCAGAATTTGATAGCTACAAATCGGGAGATCTGAAATGAAAGGGGCAGAGCAGGTAACTTCTTTTAAGTTGACTGCAATGTCTTGGATTAAGGTAGACAGTGGTTACCATTTTATTGACCTGAGGCAGACATGTCACTAATAGGGAGAATGAGCAATCAGAGAGCTGATTTAATTTCCACTGGGGTTTATGGAAGCACCAAAACACGATGTAGCCAAGCGTTCCTAAAAGTATGAAGTAATCTAATTTGTTCCATCATTACGAGAAATTGAAGCCAAGTACAATTACATCCCAGTAGTAAAAAGAGCCCGTTAAAGTGCCATTGTTATCGACTGAATGAAGTGAGCGTTCTGATTACCTTGACCAGCCACGTTTTAATTTTTGTCTGTCCATTCCTTTCAAATCACAGGAGAGGGCCTTAACTGATTTTGACAAAATAAGCTACATTATGAAGGTGCAGCTGAGCCTGAGAAGCTTAAGTTTAATGACTTAGATTAGAATTTTCAAATGGGCATGTCTTCTAGATTTCAGTAAATTTGAGGATGTAATTATTAGGGGTTTTTTGTTTCTTAGAGTTCATAAGAGGTCCAAGAGGAAAGGAAAGACTTAAATTTAGAGAATTCATTTTTGTTGTTGTTGTTCCACCGACTGTCTCTCCGGAGAGAGGTGTCCGTTCTTTGAGGGATGGGCCCAGAGCTCCTGAATGCTGTGATTGACAGAGCTGCCTCCATAGAGGAAAGTGTAGCCTGCAGACTTCCAAGGAAGGTAGAGCTGGGTGGCTAAAAGATGTGCAATAAACTACCCTGTAAGGAGAGTGCCCGTATCATTTAGCTTCCAAACCAGGACACTTTTTAGAGTGAAAGGCAATGCTATTGATAATTACGCTGGGATAACAGCCATGAACCTGGGTAAATTCCAGGCCAATTGGGATGTATGGACTCCCTACCCATGAGGAACAGGGGACAGCAGATATCTAAGCAACTAAGTGTAATAGTGTTTTTAGGTACCTGGAGAAGAAACTATCCTGTTGGGAAAAATAGAGGGAAAAATGGAGACAAAGGTCATTCCACTAGGGATTTCTCTCCCTGGCACGAGAGTGACTCCAATTGTGCGATACCTCAGAGCTTGAGGTTTACAAGCGCCTGAACCATGTTAATATTGCTGCAACAGTCTAGTTATTGATTCTCAGATGCGTTAGAAGCTCTGGAAACATCACAGAAAGTAGCCTTAATAAAAGGAAGGTTCCAGCTTTTAGAGTTCAGTCCAATTCAACAAACAAACGTTTATTGGATACCTGGTAGGTGACAGCCAGTGTTTAGCAACAGAGATAGAAAAATGAATTTGCTGTGGTCCCAACCCTGGAGAAAATCAGTCTAGTAGTAAAAAAATCATTGTGATAGATTGTTTAGTGATTGAATTACTTCAAGAGTTACCTTCTGATTTGGGTCTCGTGCATCAAACATGATCTTTGCCAGTCTCTGTCCTAGAGGGAACTCCTGCTAGGTGGTAAGCCGGATTTCCCGGTCCCCTACTAATGCTAGACCCCCTGGCAAGGGCGAGCAGGCTGTGTCAGTGTGGCTCTGGTCACTCAAAGGTCCTTGCTTTCCAGACTGCTAATTTATTTTTTTCCATCCAGAAAGCCCTTCCCAACCATCTCAGCAGAAGCAAGCTCCAGAGATTTAGAGTGCCTGGTTAAAACAGTTTGCTGGTTTAATTAGATAAGAATTTGAGAGCACTTTCCAGGATTACTGCTCCTAATCATATTGATAAAGGCTGGAAAGTCCCTCTCAGCCAGTGAGTAACTGAATGTGGGAGAAGGGAGAAGTACTGGTGGGCGCTGGAAATAATTCAAAAAATCCTAACACACTCCATGTGCCCGAATATAAAATCTATCATCATCCTCACTTTTTGAGCACTTACTATTTTTCAGGCACTGCTTTACACGCATAATCCTATTTAATCTTCAGAATCATCCTATGCCGTAGGTACTGCTTTCCCCATTTTACAGTTAGAGAACAAGCTTGGGTAAGTGAATTAGCTTCGATGAAGATCCCAGGCTAGTCAGCGGCAAAGCTCACGTTTGGAAATAAGGACTGCCTTACTCCAAAAACTAGTATCTTGAATTTTCAGTCCTTCTAAGGTCCCTCTCTGGCCCAGAATAACCCAGCATACAGTCACTCAGGGAGTGAGAGGAGCAGGGACCCACTGACTTTGTTTTTAAAGAAAGGAATGGAGGGTGTCAGAGCTGGAGTAGAGGTTTTACTCAATGGAACAGGGACCTTCCTCCAGGATCCCACCACTCAGGATGAATTCAAGGGCCAGTCCCACCCTCGAGGAGAATTACGTAGGCAATGGTTACTTACTCTGATGAATTCATTTCTAAACATTTATTCCCCACAAGGAGAGCAGGGCCCTGGGGCCACAGGGCCGAGCTCCTGGGGAGGAGGGAGAGGCGGGCGAAGGGAACCCCGAGTGGGGAATTCAAGCTGCAAAAGTTAATCAAGTTTTCAAGGTGCCAGATTTTCTTCACCCACTTATCTGGCAGCCCAGATTTTCTCCTCTGCCTTCCACAATTGCCAGATTGTTCTTTTTGAATAAACATTATCTTCTTTGTGTTCTCAGCTTCCAGTTGGTTGAGTTTCTCCAGTTTTAGAGACCCGTGCCTGCTCTTTCCTCCTTCACTCCGGTGTTGTGCCCTCTCTGCCTCCTTTTCTCCCTCACCCCTAGGCTTCCACTGCAGGGAATTTGGAAAGTTGGAGAAGGGAAAGACTGTTTTGTGCCCAATGTGCCTGAGACCTAGTGCCATGAGCTGATACTTGCCCCGTCTGAGCCACCAGACCCTCTCTTCCTGTTGTTCTCACACTCTTCCCTGAATCCCAGCCAAGTTTGCAAACTCTGCTCATGAGTTACCTGGTGGAGGAGGGCACAGAATCCTCTCCAGGAAGTGGCTGGATCCTCTGAGCTTTCCTGACCTGCGCATGCTTCTGCCATAACGCACCTGCATTTCTTTTGAAATCATTGCAATTGTTTATTTGTTGATCAGCTCCTCTAGATAGTGGACTCTCTGAAGCCAGAGATCTTCCGAATTCAGCTCTGTAAACTGAGCACTTTTAGAGCACCATATCCCCCAGCAGGTGTTCAACAGGTATTTGGTGAGTAGTGAATCGAACCAAAGTTTAAGTAGACATGGGTGAATCATATAACAATCTCTAGCTTCCCAAGTTTGTCTGTGGGAAAGCCTCACCTCCGGGTTAAACCAAATCAGATGAAGTACGTGGACTCCCTCCAACTGCTGAGCCCCTGGCGCTTAATCTCCTCCTGAGTGCCCCGCTCCTGAGTGATCTCGGGACTGACTCCACCACCCCAGGCCTTCCTGCTGCTCCTGCAGAGAGCTTGTCAGCTGCTTCCACACAGAGCTTCCTCTGAAGGAACTTCTGTGTGAAGGAAATAGCCTGTGTGAAAGGTGGGCACTGAATAGATGGGAGGAAGGAGGGAAAGAAAGACTGGACAAGCAAGTGGTAGATATGACCAAATGTGCAGAGATGGGCCTCTGAGGAAACCCAGTGACAAGAGGTGGGGGTGGAGGTGGGGGTGAAGCTGAGGGTGTAAGTGGGGTCAACCACGGGGGATGGTGAGGACAGATGGGTCTAGGGAGCTGCATTTTAGAGGGGCTTTCGAGAGTCTAACTGAAGGTCGGATACAAACGTATATGTGTTACAAACCCAGAGTATGGTCTTGAGTAAGGATGGATAGTAGACAAGAGGTGCTTTGGTAACATAAGATTATGTAGGAGGGATTGAAAAAGGAAAAGACCCCTAGAAATGGAAGAAACAGCTAGGTTTTCCAGGAATTTATTTGTAAGATTTTAAGAGCTAGAAACAAAAATGAGGGCCAAATGGAGAGATTTCTTTTTTCCTGTTTGTTTGCCAATGAAAGGTTTAGGATGTATGGCAGTCTTTGGGACACAGTCCTCCCTGTTTGGTCATTAGTAATTGTTAGGTCATTGGAGTGAGATATTTTTGGTCAGGCCAAGTTCCTCACAGCACATCTCAAAGGGGTCCAGTTGGTCTACAGACAGCTGAGATCATTTGGCCCAGAGCATCCCTGAGTAACCACTGGGACCAGCAATCTCTGTCTTTTGACTCCAAATCAAATAGTCTCTCAGTGATCCCACAACAGCATTCCAGATTCCAGAAACACTTCTTAACTTAATTTCTCTCCCTGGAAATTCTAAGGGCCTTATGAGCTTGTCTAAAACACTGCTCTCAGGAAGGCTTTTGTCACTTGTACTGAGCACCGTTGATATTAGAGGTTGCAAACTAGCCACTAAGGGTTATAGACTTTTTTTTGTTCGATCTTTGAAATGCTCAACTTTTAAAAAATTAGTTGCCAAAACTTTACAGAACATAGATTTTGCATTTAAAAAATCCAAATGTGGGAATTCTTTTGAAAAATATTAAGATCTAGCAACAGTTGGCCAGCATTCCCACATGTGCCCTCCGAAGTCCCCACCTACCACTCGTGCTTCCCCACCAACCTCATCATTCATTCATTCACATGACCTGTCTGGCTCCTATAGGCCATGTAGTCAGTGACCTCTGCCGTATGAGTTCACCTGGTAGAACTCCAGTGCCGTGAGGAAACTCATGTGTGGAGAAATTATTTACAAAGTATCCGTGTATTAGACAGCTCATACCTTAGAGAACCATGGGTTCTTACTTTTTCTTGCAGTAGAAAATTCAAGGGTGAGTTTTTATTACAAAGTGAGAGGCAGAGAAGAAGAGGCAGACAAAACTAGCATTTATTAAGCTGGGTGATTCCTTACCTCAGTGTTTTCAAACTTACTGGTAGTTTGAAAAATCACTTTAGTGGGTCATAATCAATATTTTTCTAATTAAACAGAATAGAAAACATCAGAGTGAATCATACATAGTAAGGGTAAATATTATTTCATGTAAACTCTGTTTCAATTCTTTATCTATATATGGATCAAATATATATGTGTGTGTGTGTATACTATTTCAATTATATATAGATTTCCTTTATATTGTGTATATATAATTCTTTTTGTTGCTTTCACTTAAACCTAAGTGCGTAGTTTGTTAAACAAAAACTATAGACAAATTTTGCCATGACTATTATATATAACAAATAGGCGTTGCTTTTAATGGGAGTTTACTCCCCCTGCCTTTATATTTCATTTATTTATTTATTTATTTATTTATTTATTTATTTATTTATTTATTGTGAGGAAGATTGTCCCTGAGCTAACATCTGTGCCAATCTTCCTCTATGGTATGTGGGACACCACCACAGCATATCTTGATGAGCAGTGTATAGGTCCTCACCCAGGATCTGAACCTGCAAACCCTGGGCTGCCAAAATGGAGCAGGTGAACTTAACCACTACACCACTGGGCCGTCCTCCACTTCCCCTCCTTTTTAAACAAATACAGGTATCAAAACATTCCTGCACATATTTTTTATGCTAGAAGTCAGCACCCACACCTCTTCAAAAATGAGCACAATTTACAATAGTATTCATTGCACCTCCTACTTTAATCAAGTGTATGAGTCTTAGTATAAAATATATTTCTTACTGTGGTTCACTGTCCAAAAATTTTGAAAGCCACTGCCTCATCTCATTTAATCTTCCCTCATAACTCTGTATGGGTAGAGTCTGAGCCTTCAGAAGAATATGGCAGTCTTCACAGAAGTTGAAGTTCCCCATAATTTTTGCTTGTTGGAAGATCTCACAGAATGCCCAAAAGGAATGATCTTGTTAGCTGGGCCCTTTCAAGGTAGGCAGGCATGATTATGAGGCTACCAAGGGTAAATTATGAAGACAAAAGTTATACACTGAAATTAGAATGTAGATCTAAATATCCAGAAGCTTCTCCATTGGTTAGATTTGCAACAAAAATGTATATGAATTAAGCATGAATTCCAGTGAAATAGTGGATGCACTGAGCATAGTGGCGTTAGCAAAATGGCAAAATTCACAAAAGTTAAATAAAGTCACCAGTAGGACACACTACAACAGTTAATTTTAGTGGATCTCAGAGTTGTCTTAAATAAAAAACTTTCTGCTCTGATTAATACCGTAATGACCTTAATCTGAAATGTCCACACATTAAATAAAATAATTCTATCTAGTAAATATGCCCTGGAAATTAATAAAAATGTACATATATGCAGCCATTATGTTTTCAGACAATGGGAATAAAAGGCTATGCAATTTTTTTTTCCTTTTATCAAGGAGCTGTTCATTTAAGCATAAACCTGGAATACTCGAAATAAAATTTGGATTTCCAAGATCAGGACATGGCAAGAAGCGTCTATATTGCTGTGAAATAATGTATGTTTTCAAAAGTTAATCTCAAGAAGGAAATAAAGCATGAATGGCATGCTTTATGCATCTTGCTTAGTAAAAGGACTGCAGTTTAATGTAGCAGGTACAATGAATACTGTTGCTAATGGTGTTAATTTTCATAATGACAAATATGTACAGAATTGTTTTGATAACTTTGTATTTTAAGAAGAGATGAGGAGATGGAGTGCTGTTAAAAGCAGACGTTATGTGTTACTTGCAATAGATGATAAATATTGATAATTTTCAACAAATCATGCATTTAAGTGAAATGAAACCAACAAAAATGAAATAGGCATATGGATATGTGATTTTAAAATCAAAGTTAGTCTTAAAATTCAAAATAAAATATGGAAAATTGCCTGGGGGACAACTTTCTGTGGGATGTATTTTTAGCCCTATTTTGCAAAAGAGAAAACTGAGGTACAGACAAGTTAAAGAATTCACCCAAATTTGCCACATGGTTGCTAAGTTGCAGAGCCAGCATTTGAATGTAGGCCTCTGTCCCCAAGGTCACACTCTTTCTATTCCTCATAATGTCATAGCAGGCCACTAAAATGGATACCTCTAGAACTCTTTGCGTATTGCTCACTCACTGTCCATCTGGACTACTGCAATGGATTCTTCATCTCCCTCCTTCTCTCTTCTTCATTTTATCCTCCTGGGCTACCAGTGCACTTATGCAATTCCCATTAGCTAATATCCATTAGCTCAAGGCCACACATGTAAGTATTTAACTCTGTTTCCCTTCTCCTCTCTCGAAGGAGTCTGCTCCATCCAGTCTATTTACTGCCCACACATGTAGCCCTTTTTCAGGCTCCAGAGATTTCTTGTACCTGAAAAGAATGCCAGGTGCCTCCCTCCTCCCTCAGCCATTCAAGTCACAGACTTTGTTGAAAACCTACATGGAGGTTCGCCCTCCTCCTAGAACCCTGCACGCTTAGCTACAGTGCATACCTCCCTCTCCCAGCTCTGAACTACAATAGCACTCTCAAGCTGAATGGTTTCTGTGCCACCTTACACTGTCTCTAGGCAGCAGCTGGTCATGTGTCTGATTTTCACAGCAGGATATTATAAGTTCCTTCCCAGGTCCAGGCCACTGAATCTTTCATGTTCTTGTATTTCACAGCAACCAGTACATCAGAGAGTCTCAATAAATATGTGTGGGGTTTTTAGTGCTCTCGTTCTGGGGAAAATAAAAAGGAGAAAGAGGAGCAAAGGGAAGAAAGAAGATTATTCTCCAACCACTTCTCAACAGTACGCAATGGCCTGAGGAAGGGAAATAAGATGTCCTTGATGGCGATTTCAAATATATGGGAACATACAGAACACATGTATTGTGCTTATGTTTGGAGACTCATCTGGCTTGGTATAGGACAAAGTTTCCCAAAGTAGGCTTCAGGAGATGATAGTTGTATGAAAAAAGGCATTCCAAGATCCCACAAGTTTGGATAATGCTTGTTAAATGACATTAAACAAGTCTTTTTGCTTTAGAACTTTTAGTTTTTGATAGGTTCCTGTCCATTATAAATCACTGTGAAGAGCCTCCGTATACAACATTCCTCAAACTTGTTTGACCACAGAATTCTTTGGGTAAGGAGAATCTTGTAGGAATAATGTTCATTTGAACATTCTTTGGGAAATGTTAGAATGATCCTCCCAGTAACCTGATAGTTAGTGGTGCTCTGTCATTTACTAGTGACATCTTTTGTACGTATTTTTTATACATAGTGACTTTCCATGATTTGGTATGGTCTTGTGAAGGCTATTTTAGATCTTAGACTCTTCACTCCCATTCAGACCAGAACTGGCTCATTATTGAGCGTTGATGGTGATGATAGGAAGATGGTCATTGGTTTAGGATTGAGAACCTGTGAGAGAGAAAGGAAACCCTCATGTATTAAGTACTTTATTACGCATTGACTTATTTCAACAACCTTGTAAGGTGACTCAGAATAAAATTACTATTGATTACTTCCTGTAAGTCACATACAGCCCTTGGGACTTGACATGTATGTTCACCTGCATTTCTCATAAAAACTAATTCCCTATTCAAAGGGCTCAGATATTTAAATGAGTAATTTAAGATACCACTGTTTACCAGTAGGCCAACATGGCTTCTCATTTATCTCTTCTACTTATAGTACAAGTAGTGAGAATAAAAATTGGACATAAGAAATTACCCTTCTCAGACTCTATTCATAGAGTGTTTAAAGGAGCCTAGTCTTTCATTGGACACTGCTTATTTATTTTTTTCTTAGCTCAGACTTCAATTTTTTTTAATGGAATAAATGTCTCTTTGGCATTACTTCTCTGTCAATGTCTCCTAGTAAAGGGGAGTGAGAGAACAAACAAGGCAGCAGAGGTACTGATTCTGAATAAAAGATTCTGGAGCAGTGTTGATTAAAACAATTATTTTCTCTTCTCCATTCAAGAAGGAATTCTCAATCTGGAGCTCCTGGTGACTTCAGGGAGGTCAGGGAACATTTTTAAAATAAAAAATGCGGATCATAGGAAAGTTTTGTATCAAATTCTCAAAGGATTTATTAGACTTCCAGAAAGCTTAAGAAGCACCATGCCTTTTGAAGTGCAAGGAATCAAAAAGTATACCCACCACCAATATCTCCTTTATGGGTGATCGTTTAAGGAAGTTCTCTTCCCACGTGAAAAGTCAGAACGAAGATCAGGAGATGAGGATGATGGAGTGTGCAAGATAGAGCAGTGAGTGATGAATCAAATAAAATTCACACTGAAAACAAATGCACATCTTCCTCAACTTACGATGGAGTCACGTCCCAATAAACCTATTGTAAGTTGAAAACGCTATAAGCCAAAAATGCATTTAATGCACGTAAACTACCAAAAAAATAGCTTAGCCTAGCCTACCTTAAACATACTCAGAACACTTACATTAGCCTACAGTTGGGCAAAATCATCTAACACAAAGCCTATTTTATAATAAAGTGTTGACTATCTCATGTAATTTATTGAATACTGTCCTGAAAGTGAAAAATAGAATGCTTGTCTGGGTACAGCATGGTTGTGAGCATATCAGTTGTTTACCCTCGTGATGGTGTGGCTCACTGGGAGCTGCAGCTGGCTGCCGCCGCCCAGCATCAGCAGAGAAGATCATACAGCAGAACTGGAAAGTCAAAAAATCGTTAAGTCGAACCATCCTAAGTCAGGAACCATCTGTACATGATATGTTGGGACTGGAAATTATAATATAAAGATTAAGGAAGTATTCTTAAGACAGCAAAGTCATGTTCTAAGAAAACTCTAAATAAAAGTCTGGAATTTAAAAATCTGTTATTTTTTACAAAAGTAAAAATCAGCCGAGTATGCACGTGTGTGGGGTCTAGGAATGGGAAAACAGACAGGGATAGATGGATGGTGGAGATGAAGCAGTGAAAACACAGAACAGTCTCATGGCGAGGCAATAGCAGTATTTAATTTTATTATATTGAGAGGGAAATATAGGTTTAAATATGGCTGTTAAGAAATAACAGCGCGCACTACAGGCTGGCTAAACTTAGGGCAGCAGGAGTAGTTAGGAGATTCAGCTCTTCTCCCAGTTTTTTTTTGTTTTTTTTTTTTTTATTAATGTTATGATGGATTACAAGCTTGTGAAATTTCAGTTGTACATTTTTGTTAGTCATGTTGTGGGTACACCACTTCCCCCTCCGTACCCTCCCCCCACCCCCCCTTTTCCCTGGTAACCACCGATCAGATCTCCTCCTCAATATACTAATTTCCACCTATGAGTGGAGTCATATAGAGTTCGTCTTTCTCTGACTGACTTATTTCGCTTAACATAATGCCCTCGAGGTCCATCCACATTGTTGTGAATGGGCCAATTTCGTCTTTTTTTATGGCTGAGTAGTATTCCATTGTGTATATATACCACATCTTCTTTATCCAATCATCAGTTTCTGGGCATGTAGGCTGGTTCCACGTCTTGGCTATTGTAAATAATGCTGCGATGAACATAGGGGTGCAACGGACTCTTGAGATATCTGATATCAGGTTCTTAGGATAGATACCCAGTAATGGGATGGCTGGGTCATAGGGTATTTCTATTTTTAACTTTTTGAGAAATCTCCATACTGTTTTCCATAGTGGCTGTACCAGTTTGCATTCCCACCAACAGTGTATGAGGGTTCCTCTTTCTCCACAACCTCTCCAACATTTGTCGTTCTTGGTTTTGGATGTTTTTGCCAATCTAACGGGGGTAAGGTGATATCTTAGTGTAGTTTTGATTTGCATTTCCCTGATGATTAGCGATGATGAACATCTTTTCATGTGTCTATTGGCCATATTCATATCTTCTTTTGAGAAATGTCTGTTCATGTCCTCTGCCCATTTTTTGATCGGGTTGTTTGTTTTTTTGTTGTTAAGCAGTGTGAGTTCTTTGTATATTATGGAGATTAACCCTTTGTCGGATAAGTGGCTTGTAAATATTTTTTCCCAATTAGTGAGCTGTTTTTTTGTTTCAATTCTGTTTTCCCTTGCCTTGAAGAAGCTCTTTAGTCTGATGAAGTCCCATTTGTTTATTCTTTCTATTGTTTCCCTCAACTGAGGAGTTACAGTGTCCGAAAAGATTCTTTTGAAACTGATGTCAAAGAGTGTACTGCCTATATTCTCTTCCAAAAGACTTATTGTCTCAGGCCTAATCTTTAGGTCTTTGATCCATTTTGAGTTTATTTTGGTGTGTGGTGAAAAAGAATGGTCGATTTTCAATCTTTTGCATGTGGCTGTCCAGTTATCCCAGCACCATTTGTTGAAGAGACTTTCTTTTCTCCATTGTAGGCCCTCTGCTCCTTTGTCGAAGATTAGCTGTCCATAG
This sequence comes from Equus quagga, assembly GCF_021613505.1. NCBI lineage: Eukaryota > Metazoa > Chordata > Mammalia > Perissodactyla > Equidae > Equus > Equus quagga. Next base: position 77,342,367 of record NC_060275.1, read on the forward strand.
ATGTGTGGTTTTATCTCTGGGCTTTCAATTCTGTTCCATTGATCTGTGGACCTGTTTTTGTACCAGTACCATGCTGTTTTGATCACTGTAGCTTTGTAGTATGTTTTGAAATCAGGGATTGTGATTCCGCCGGCTTTGTTTTTCTTGCTCAAGATTGCTTTAGCAATTCGTGGTCTTTTGTTCCCCCATATGAATTTTAGGATTGTTTGTTCAATTTCTGTGAAGAATGTTCTTGGGATTCTGATTGGGATAGCATTGAATCTGTATATTGCTTTAGGTAGTATGGACATTTTAACTATGTTTATTCTTCCAATCCATGTGCAAGGAATGTCTTTCCATCTCTTTATGTCATCGTCAATTTCTTTCAAGAAAGTCTTGTAGTTTTCATTGTATAGATCCTTCACTTCCTTGGTTAAGTTTATCCCAAGGTATTTTATTCTTTTCGTTGCGATTGTGAATGGGATAGAGTTCTTGAGTTCTTTTTCTGTTAGTTTATTGTTAGTGTATAGAAATGCTACTGATTTATGCACGTTAATTTTATACCCTGCTACTTTGCTGTAGTTGTTGATTATTTCTAATAGTTTTTCTGTGGATTCTTTGGGGTTTTCTATGTATAAGATCATGTCGTCTGCAAACAACGCGAGTTTTACTTCTTCGTTACCTATTTGGATTCCTTTTATTTTTTTTTCCTGCCGAATTGCTCTGGCCAGCACCTCCAGTACTATGTTGAATAGGAGTGGTGAAAGTGGGCACCCTTGTCTTGTTCCTGTCCTCAGAGGGATGGCTTTCAGCTTTTGTCCATTGAGTATGATGTTGGCTGTGGGTCTATCATATATGGCCTTTATTATGTTGATGTACTTTCCTTCTATACCCATTTTACTGAGGGTTTTTATCATAAATGGGTGTTGGATCTTGTCGAATGCTTTCTCTGCGTCTATTGAGATGATCATGTGGTTTTTGTTTTTCATTTTGTTGATGTAGTGTATCACGTTGATTGACTTGCGGATGTTGAACCATCCCTGTGTCCCTGATATAAATCCCACTTGATCATGGTGTATAATCTTTTTGATGTATTGCTGTAATCGGTTTGCCAAAATTTTGTTGAGGATTTTTGCATCTATGTTCATCAGTGATATCGGCCTGTAGTTCTCCTTCTTTGTGTTGTCCTTGTCAGGTTTGGGGATCAGAGTGATGTTGGCTTCATAGAATGTGTTAGGGAGTTCTCCATCTTTCTCAATTTTCTGGAACAGTTTGAGGAGAATAGGTATTAAGTCTTCTTTGAATGTTTGGTAGAATTCTCCAGAGAAGCCGTCTGGTCCTGGACTCTTGTTTTTGGGGAGGTTTTTGATTACCGTTTCTATTTCCTTACTTGTGATTGGTCTATTCAGATTCTCCATTTCTTCCTGATTCAGTTTGGGGAGATTGTAGGAGTCTAGGAATTTGTCCATTTCTTCCAAGTTGTTCAATTTGTTGGCATATAGTTTTTCATAGTATTCTCTTATGATCTCTTGTATTTCATTGGTATCTGTTGTGATTTCTCCTCTGTCATTCCTGATTTTATTAATTTGCGCTTTCTCTCTTCTTTTCTTGGTGAGTCTGGCTAGGGGTTTGTCAATTTTGTTAATTCTTTCGAAGAACCAACTCTTTGTTTCATTGATCCTTTCTATTGTCTTTTTTGTTTCAATATCGTTTATTTCTGCTCTTATTTTTATTATTTCCCTCCTTCTACTGACTCTGGGCTTTGTTTGTTCTTCTTTTTCTAGTTCCGTTAGGTGTCGTTTGAGGTTGCTTACGTGAGCTTTTTCTTGTTTAGTGAGGTGAGCCTGTATTGCGATGAATTTCCCTCTTAGGACTGCTTTTGCTGCATCCCAAATGATTTGGTATGTCGTGTTCTCATTTTCATTTGTCTCCAGATAATATTTGATTTCTTCTTTAATTTCTTCAATGATCCATTGTTTGTTGAGAAGCGTGTTGTTTAGTCTCCACATTTTTGCACCTTTCTCTGCTTTTTTCTTGTAGTTGATTTCTAGTTTAATAGCATTATGATCAGAAAAGATGCTCGATATTATTTCAACTCTCTTGTATTTATTGATGTTTGCTTTGGTTCCCAAAATATGGTCAATCCTTGAGAATGTTCCATGTGCACTTGAGAAGAATGTGTAACCTGCTGTTTTTGGATGAAGTGTTCTATATATATCTATTAAGTCCATCTGGTCTAATTTTTCATTTAATTCTATTATTTCCTTGTTGATTTTCTGCCTGGATGTTCTGTCCATTGGTGTTAATGGTGTGTTGAGGTCCCCTACTATTATTGTATTGTTGTTGATGTCTTCTTTTAGTTCTATTAAGAGTTGCTTTACAAATTTTGGTGCTCCTGTGTTGGGTGCATATATATTTATAAGTGTTATGTCTTCTTGGTGAAGAGTCCCTTTTATCATTATATACTGTCCCTCTTTATCTTTCTTTATCTGTTTTGCTTTGAAATCTACCTTGTCTGATATTAGTATAGCGACACCTGCTTTCTTTTGTTCATTATTAGCTTGGAGTATTGTTCTCCATCCCTTCACTCTGAGTCTGTGTTTGTCTTTGGGGCTGAGGTGTGTTTCCTGGAGGCAGCATATTGTTGGATCTTGTTCTTTGATCCATCCTGCTACTCTGTGTCTTTTGATTGGGGAGTTCAATCCATTTACATTTAGAGTGATTATTGAGACGTGGGGGCCTACCACTCCCATTTTGTGTCTTGTTTTCCGGTTTTCTTCAGTTTCCTTCGTTTCTCGTCCCATGGTTTAATCTGTTCTGATGTAGAGCTGCTACTCTCTGCTGTTGTCCTTCTACTTATCTCCTCTGCTCTTGGTTTTGTAGCCCCTTTCCTTTTTTGGATTTTTCAGGAATGAGGGTTTTCCTGAGGATTTCCTGAAGAGGAGGTTTTGTGGCAATGAACTCCCTTAATTTTTGTTTATCTGGGAAAGTTTTTATTTCTCCATCATATTTGAAGGATATTTTCGCTGGGTAGAGAATTCTTGGCTGTAGATTTTTGTCCTTCAGATTTTTGAATATATCATTCCACTCTCTTCTAGCCTGTAAAGTTTCTGCTGAGAAATCTGCTGATAGCCTGATGGGGGTTCCTTTGTAGGTTAGTTTCTTTTGCCTGGCTGTCCTTAATATTTTCTCCTTGTCGTTGACTTTTGCTAGCTTCACTACTATATGCCGTGGAGTTGGTCTTCTTGCATTGATAAAGTTTGGAGATCTATTGGCTTCTGTCACCTGAAGATCCATCTCCCTCACCAGATTTGGGAAGTTCTCAGCCATTATTTCTTTGAATAGGTTTTCTGCCCCTTTCTCCTTCTCTTCTCCCTCTGGTATACCTATAATCCTTACGTTGCATCTCCTAATTGTGTCGGATAATTCTCGGAGAGTTTCTTCATTTCTTTTAAGTCTTGCTTCTCTCTCCTCCTCTGCCTGCAACAATTCTATATTGCCATCTTCCAAATTGCTAATTCTTTCCTCCATATTATCGGCCCTACTGTTCAGAGCATCTAGATTTTTCTTAATCTCCTCTATTGTGTTCTTCATTTCCAATATTTCTGTTTGGTTCTTCTTTATCGTATCAAACTCTTTTGTGACATAGCTCCTGAACTCGTTGAGTTGTCGGTCAGAATTCTCTCTTAACTCATTGAGAATCTTAATGATGGCTGTTTTGAAGTCATCGTCATTTAGGTTATATATCTCATTTTCTTTGGGATTGTTTTCTGTGTATTTGATGCTTTCTTTCTGTTCTGGAGATTTAATGTATTTTTTCATATTGCTTGATGTTGTTGATTTGTGCCTCTGCATGGAGATAGAGTTTAGTTGCTCCTTTCACTTGTTTCAGCTGCTGCGGTGGGAGGAGCAGCTGTTTATATTTCACCAACCAGGAACCCTGTCCGTAGTTGCTAACTGGGCCTGGGCCCCTCTTCGTAGCCACAGTGGCCCTTTGGATTCCCTCCTCTGCCGTGGGGGCCGTCACAGGGGGGCTTCAGGCTGCAGGTGCCTACTGTTGCAGCCCACCTAGATGTGCTCTCTCCTTGGGGTCTGCAACGGTGTTATGGGCTTTTCCAGCAGCCAGGGGTGGGATCACTCCTGCCCTAGACGTGCGTGGATCCTCTGGGGGCGTCCGTTGGAAGAAAGCCGCTTGCGGGTACCAGGCTGCCCGTCGGGGTCGGAGAGCCCTCACCTATTTCCACATCCTCCCGGAGGAGAGTCCATCCGCCTTCCGATGTATAGTCGCGTGGGTGTCTCAGACGTCCTGAGATGCTGTCTGGATATCCTTTGTCAAGCGATAAGTGTCCAAATAATTGTAGACTCGAAGGGCGAGAGACAAAGAGGACTACTCACGGCGCCATCTTGGCTCTTCTCTCCCAGTTTTAATTTGCACGGGGAACCCATTCTCCTGATCTTGTTAGGATGGCACATGACCTTTAGTTTATTCACCTGTTTCGCCTCAAACTCCATACCTGTGTATTGATGGATTCTTCTGAGATTTGACCCAATTTTGTAAATATCATACTATGTATTTATTATAATACCTTGCATTTTAAGTCTGATGTTAATATTTCATTTCAGAAAGACACCATGCTGTGCTTAACCATTCTGAAGTTCTGGCAATGTTAGTTCTTGATACTCTTTAAAAAGAGACAAAGAGCAGAGTTTGAAAGCGAGAGATTGAGTATAAGAGATAGATAGAGATGAATACATCTAGAGAGCCCTTCCCAGGACAGTATTACTGCTTGAATCTTACTTGGAAAGAAATATTCTTATTTGTTATACAACATTCATATTTATTGGTCAGCACTCACAAATATTTGTTGAGTGCCTGTAAATTTCAGGAACTGTCCTAGACATTTATAGAAAGGCCTAGAAATAGATATGAAAGTGATATAAAGTCATAGAAACAGAAGCCAGTAAATTGTATTCAGGTGAAAGGGCTGGCTGAGAAGGGCAGTCACAGATGGCATGGTGAATAAAAGAGAGCTGAGAAAGGTACTGAAAAGCCCACTGAAAGAAGGCCGTCTGTGAACACAAGAAGTGTGGCACTAATACAATAAGGAGGAACGAGGTTGTGGAGCAGGTTTTTGAGCAAAGAAGTGACACATTAAAAACAGAGTTTAAGGAAGATGATTTTGATGCTATAAACAGGACTATGGTGAGAAAAACTGAACCCAAGGAGATCCAGTAGAACTCTGTCACATGAATCTAGGAAAACATTGATGAGGATTTGACTGAAGGTGGCCGTTACAGAAATTAAGAAGAAGTTCTTAAAATCTGCCAATCTCGAAAATCAATTGGCAAAGTGTTGGTTGGAATATGGTTGGGGCAGGAGTAGAGGTGGATGTAGATTAGACAGCAGAGATGGGTGTGAATATACTCCAAGACGTCCTATTTATCAATAACTTTCTCAGACTATCTCAATTTCAAGTATAAAACATCTATACCTTGTGTACAGTTGAGCTAAACTCACAGAGTTCCAGAACTGTGGTATCAGATGGGATCTTTGAAGGCATCTAATCGATTCAGAAATTCTCTCAATAGTAATACCTGGCCCCACCCAGGTTAACCAATAGTGGACAACCTTAAAACCAACACTCTCCCAGATAACACAGTGTCAGAAATCACAGAATAAATAAATGTGGAGCTGGAGAAGCTCTAGAGATCATCTGCTCAAACTCCTTATTTTCTATTTTCTATAAGGAGTACTTTGTGCAGTCAAAATGTGACTGACAAAAATAAAGATCCAGAGACCACGTCCCACCTGAAGGTTGATTGTATGTAATGGCAGCACAGATCCCCTCCCACACACTCCGACCATGGGAATAAAAATGATTCCTAAGGTTGTAACAGGAGTATGAAAATAACATATGTAGTTCTAATACTTTTTTCCAGCCTTCTTGCAAAATGTTTATTGTTACCTTGTTGAAACAACTTCCCAGACAAAAGCTTCCGTCACTAGCATTCCTTTAACACTCTCTTGTCTTGTGTTGTTGAAATATGAATCAGGAATGAAAATCATCTTAGCCCAGACTGGTGGGTATAAATGGTCTGTCTTGAATGTCAGTGGCCATGTCTTGATATTCTCCTTTGAAATTCTTTTTCTTTGTTCTTGAGAGGTTCTCCTCCTACTTTTCTGGCAGCTTCCTCTCCCACTCTAGGCCTCGTAACTGGTCTTGTCTTCTCCAGTCCTGCTTTCACACTATTCCCAGAGTAATCTTTCTGAAAAGCAAATCTAACCATGAGACTTCCTAGCTCGGATTTTTTTTTTTTTTTTGCTGAGGAAGATTCGCCCTGTGCTGACATCTGTGCCAGTCTTCCTCTATTTTGTATGTCGGTTGCTGCCACAGCATGGCTGACTAGTGGTGTAGGTCCATGCCCAGGAACCAAACCTGAACCGCCAAAGCGGAGCACACCAAACTTAACCACTAGGCCACAGGCCCAGCCCCATAGCTTGGATTTTTAATGGCTCCTTCAGAAAAAGATGTAAACTCTTAGAATAGTATATTAAATCCCCCATGACTTCTTCTCCATCTGTATCTTTGTCCAGTGTCAGACCTAAACTTTACATCCTTATCTGCTTGTAGCTACCAGGAGGGGCTGTGTTCTCCAACTGGCAGTGACACATGGTTGCCCTCTGTCTCAAGTGTCACCTCCCATTCTTCATCTGGTTAACTCTTCAGTTCCTCCTTGGAGACTCAGGGCTAACACTCCTTCTTTCATAAAGCTTTCCCAGATCTCTCGCAGGCTGTGGAAGGTGGCACTTCCCTGTCCCTCGTCTCTGCCTTGTGCTTAAATTGCGCTGTTCCTACTGCCTCGTTTTAGTGGACAACGTACATACATATTGTCCTATAATTGTCTTCCTTATTAAACTATGAGCTTCTTGAAACCCAAAGTTATTTCCTTCCCTTTGGTGTACTCAGCACCTGACACATAGCATGTGTTCGATATGTTTATTAAAACAAAAGGAAGATCCTCATAACCAGTAGAATAGAAACTCCTTGAGAGTGGGCAGGAACTTTTAGCTACTTTGTTCATTGCTAAATCTCCATCATTTAGTGCAGTGCCTGGAAAAGAGTCTCTTAAGTGTGCAATGCAAGGTTATTTAACTCCCATTCTCTCACTTAAACTAAAATAATCTACAAGGTTCTTGTTATTATACCCAATCTAAAGGTGAGAAAAATAAGGCCCAAGAATGATTAGGTGATTTGCCTGGGATTATGGTTTGTATGTAGTGGAATAGAGACTGGGACCTTCTTCTACTCTTCCAACTTCAGTCAAGGAATAATAGTGCTTGCAGTCGCACACATGTCTTATGGAGTCCCCAACCCAGATGTCTGATTCAACTTGGCTCAAACTCCAATTCCTTGGACAATAGCCCTCCCGACCCTTACACTGAGTTCCAACAGCTTTCTCTTCTTTCTCTGCCTCTTCTCTCCAGCATCAGCTCAGGCTGACATTTCTGTTTGGGCCAGTCTGGCCTCCAAGCTCAGTCCCTTCACCGGATTAAAACAAAACAAAACAATCTCTTTATCTCAGCATTTTGTGCCTTCAGTAACTTTGTTAAAGATTGGGGGAGGGGGGACAGTTACAGGGTGGAAATTACCCTGTAGACCAAGCCTACTCCTTTGTGTTACATAGACACACACACACACACACACACACACACACACACACACTCCTGGAGCAACCAGCATAGTCTTCCCCTTTCCTATGTAGAAGAGATCAGATTAGCTCCACCCAAACCTGGGCTCCTTAAAGTCTCACCTTCTGTCCTAAGTAGCCCTATCAGAGAAGCAAATGTTCTATAAATTATTAATTTTATTCTACCAATAGTATGGCCAAAGATAATGGTCTCACTGACTCAGCCTTGCCTCTTTCAATCCCATTTATTGCAGAGCCCTAGAATTTTCCATCTAAGTAAGATCACATATCATATAGTACTCCGAATCACTCAGTGGCTCCAACTCTTGAAGGATCAGTCCGAAGCCCCTACTTGCAGATGCCTGACAAGACTTCCACGGCCAGTGCCTGTGGATTTCTCCAGCCTCTTTCCCCCTTAGCAAGGCCCTACTCATAGTAGTCTTTTTCTCCACATACACATACACACATATCTTGTTGAACTTGGCCCATGTGTTTACTCATATTGTTTTCTCTTAAAAGTCCTTTCCCTCTATTCACTTACCTCTTATTTCATTCTTTAGGACTCAGCCTTCTCCAACTCCACCTCTGTCCCAGTCTGACTTAAATAGCCTTCTTTTATTCTCCCATAGGCCATGTGTTTCTTTCTTTCAGAATGCTTTCTACAGTATAGCCCAGTCATGTGCCACATAACGATGTTTTGGTCAATTATGGACTGCATATACGACTGCATATACTTAATCCATAAGATTAGTACCATACAGCCTGGGTGTGTAGTGGGCTACACCATCTAGGTTTGTGTAAGTACACTCTATGATGTTCGCACAACGATGAAATCACCTAACAATGCATTTCTCAGAACATATCCCTGTCGTTAAGCGACACATGACTGGATGCTGAAACTGTCTCCACTACTGGACTCTAGGCTTTCCTTGGATAAGGGACACATTCTTAGTCATCTTAGACTATAATAACACATCGTTGGTGCTAAATAAATGTTTATCGAATTACTGATGGTACTAGAAATCAGTGAAGCCCAATCTTGTGTTTATTTCATTTTAAAAATTCCACTAGAGCCTTTGGCAGCATTAAAAAAAATCGTAGATAGAAGATAAAAGAAAAAAAAATCACAAAATTACGTACATCTTCCCTTTGGAGGTTTTTTGAAGTGCTAAGTGAAATTTTATATATTCCATAAGATTTTAAAATACTTCAAAACAAGAACTTGATGCCAGAAATACACTTGGAAATGAAAGCAGCTTGCCACTGGCAAGCTCTGCTTAAACCTGTTACATGTACACATTGGAAACGAATCCAACTCCTTCATGCATTTCCCATCAGATAAAATGTATAGAGAAAAAAAATAGTAAGTAGCAAAAGTTAGAGCTAACCTGCACAAATCTTGGACTGTACTGAACTCAGGGAGCGACTAGCTTGAAGCAATACATGGTGAAACAGAAATCATTTTTCTCTAGTTCTGCCTTCTTGAGACACTATCAACTCCATCCTTAGGAATAAAGAGGAAATTCTGGGTGGAATTAGGAGAAGAAAAGCTGAAATTGGTTAGGGATATATTTAAGTATTTGCTTTCAGGAGATGTTTAGTAAAGTTTTGGTTTGGTTTTTTTTGTAATTTTAAGAAAAGTCTGAATCAGCTGTTATAGTTTGTATTTATTTTTTAATTAAGAGTAAGCAAATGGTGTCCAAAGTAAGTGATATTTTTTTGGACCTATTCTCTTCATTTACACCAATAGCCCTGTCTAGGAATTATGACAAACCTATCCCGACCTTTAATCACTCAAGTGTTGGCAAAGAACCAACATCTACACAGTTACACATTACGTAGAGTGGATCCTTTTACCTCAATGGTCAACATCACTGTAAGCTGTGGGTAAGGGTAATTGGCTGAACATTTCACAAGAAAGCGACCTCAACCTCCAGCTAACGGCTGTGGCTGTGAGGCGATTACTCTTTTCCTTTTCAAAGGGAAGCTGCTGCTTCAGCATCTTCTCCTAGAGCCTCTGGCACCGTTTCAGGGCATGTGTCAGGGGAACCCTTGATCGCATCACAATGACGGAAGCCAAGTGCTGGCCTGCAAGAATTGAGGACTGTTTGTTCACAGAAGCTCCTGAGCAGAAGCACCGGTGTTACATAGTACCAGGGGTGTTACATAGTTCAAGGGTGCCTTGAAGAAAACCGATGCTGCTGTAGGAGGGGATTTCCAAAGGCTCAAGCTATTTCTCAGTTGCTGTCCGATAGCCCTCTCCTAGCTTTTATGGAATTTAGCCAACAATTTCTGGCTTGGGCATCTTTCTCCCTGTAGTTCCTTGACTTGGCAAGATTTTGGACAGTTAAATAGAAGAGTTTTCATATAGTTTCAAGTAGTGCCACAGTGAATACTACTCTCTGGGGAGAAAAAGTATTTTTTTTTTTTAATGAATACAGTATGTGTTCTTGGTAAAATCCAAAATTAAACTAGTTCACTGTTTTTGTCCTATTCGCTGTTGATGACATTTAGGTGTGTTGTTTGGTGTGGTGACTCAATTTCCTGTAGGATAGCTGGCAATCTCACATTGAGGCTTTTTTAGCGGGATGAAAAGGTCAGTTACTCGATGTCTTAGAACATTTGGGGTTAAAATTCCCAAAAGTTAAGCTTTAATAATGATCCTGAAAAACTGTGGCTAGCCAGACTGCCCATAAACCTAGGAATTTGGAAAAAGTTGTATTAACTCTATGCTAATATCAACAATAATTCTTTATTTGAGCAACAGTTTTATAGAACAAACTGTTCTTTACTCTGTTGCTAGTAATTCTTACTTATTGGTATGTTAATGTGCTCCGGTCATTTTTTTTGCATTCTCCAGATTTATGTACAGTGCACACAGAAGTAGTTAGAACTTAAAATACATGTACATACCACATTGTGATTGTATCCAAATGCTGACTCTCAAAAAGCTAATCTATGATTTGGACATAAAGTAGATCTGAAATAAGTAGTCCCTCTTGTCACTGTACTACCTTCTTAAGAGCAAGTCCTGTATTTAAGTGCATAACGTCTTGAAGCATTGAAACTTTCCTAAATTACTTCTCCACTATTACGATGAAAAAATACACACTGCAATATAATATGTGGTACTACATCCTGCTAGGTCCAAGGCCTGTATTTCTGAAAAGCTTTGAGAAGTTGGTGAGGATGGGGAGGGGATTCCTGACACTGGGAGGTCTCCCTGGGGCTCTGACTTTGGAAGAGTTGGAGTACAAGGGACAGGGACACAGAAAGCCAAGCCTCAGAGGTGTGGAGAGGGGAATCCTGGCTTCCAGATGTAACCAGTGACTGGGTGAACAAATCCTAGACACAACAGGTTATACATCTTTAACCCATTGGATGTGCTAACCATGGACAACTCTAATGACCTAAAATAAGTTAATTTCTTCTTAAAAATCCCCATATCCTTATTTTATAAAGGAGCAGGAAGGAAAAAGCAAAAAACAAAATAAAACCAGCTAGTAGATGTACTGCCATCACAACTAGGTAATGCGATATTTGCATTTGGAAGATACTTAGTAAAATGAAAATGTGTTATGGTCATAGGCTTAATTATTGTTTTGATCTTTAGGGTATGCGATTACAGGGGACTTTCTACATTACATCTTTGTGTAATGTTTCAATTTTTATAGCAAGCATGTTATTTTTTATATTCTTACAATCAGGGAAAGGCTATACAGATAAAATGTTTGACACTATCTAAAATTATCTTTAAGGTTGTTCCTTTTGTTAGGGAAAAAAGCTCCATCTTACATTTCAATTCACCAGGCAAGATTTAAGCAGCTGTTTGTTCAACTAAAGTATATATTTACAGAGATTGGTGCAGAAAAAAAAAATAACAGAGGCAAATTTTAACCTAGCGTTCTCAAAGTGAATAGCAAACAGTTCAAGAATCCTTGATAATAAGAAGCCACGTGGCACATGTAACAAATAATTGGAAAGTTATTCTAAGTTTTACAAAATTTATATAAAAACCATCTGGAAAATCTCAGGAGCCTGAGATTCAGTCCGTGAAATTCTTTGCTGTGCCTCTGATCGTTTATGGAGCCTACACTTCAAGGGTAGAATCTCTTCTCCTCCAATACCTGTAGATTCGAAGACAAAGAAAAGGGAATTCACCAACTTCATGTAAGCTCTTCAATGTATTCTGTCTAATTGACAATAACAAAGTTTTATAAGATGGACTCTTGGGAGTTCGGCTATTTTTCTCTGCTGAAAGGCTTGCTTATCCACATGCTAATGTAGTGAATTTCTCTGCAATTGATCTGATTATGTAGAGTGCCCATGGTCCCCAGGGTCAGCTTTTGTAGATAGAACTGGCCTCCCTATGATGCCTTTGGATATGGCCTTTTCATTTTCTCATGTTTGTAGTTTATTCTCCGAGTGGTGGGTAGACATACCCTTCCAGACTTTTTCCCTTGGCATCACAAGACCATCCTGGTCTCTGATTTGCAGTTCCACAGACGAAGGGAGCACGTATGCAGGACGTGTAAACTGCCCATACCATGTGGTGCATTCACATTGCTGTTCCTTTAAGATAACTCTTAGACAATTCTGAATGAGAAAATACAGCATATTGTCAAATCTGTGAATTCTAAAGCGTTCCGACGCACAGCATTGTAGGTTTTTGTTTGCTTATTTATGCCCACCCCAAAATTTAGAAGTCTGCTACTTAACAGGGGCTGGGCTGGGCTGGGCTGGGTACTGAAAGAGTGTGGTCTTAATAGAAACGCGTTTAGTCTCACCACCACCCCCTGGAGTAGGTAAATCCTAAACTCTCGGAAATGAAGCTTCAAAAACCCAAAAACCCCAAACCCCAAACCCTCAGAAACGGTTGCGCGGGTCCTAAGCAATCTCGCTGATGCCAGCCGTCCGGCTCTCCCGCGAAACCTCGCAGGAAGCGGCGGCCGGTGGAGACGATGAGGCTCTGGCGGTCAGGGCGCCCAGGAGGGGCAGCGGCTCGGCCCGGCCGGGCGCGCGGGGACCGCGGGGGACAGGTGCGCGGGTGCGCGCGCGTGCGCGCCAGCTCCCGCGGGAGCCCCGCGGCGGGCGCTCCACGCCGGGTTTTCCGCCGCGCCCCTCGCGCAGCCCCTCTCAGCCCCACCGACACACGCGCTCGCGCCTCGCCGGCGAGGCTTCAAAGCGAGCGGCGCCCGGCTGCGCTGGGTGATGCCGCGGCGGGGCGGCGGGGCGGCCGAGACCGCGCCCGGGAAGACGGGAAGAGCGATA